>NC_086172.1:110126680-110426680 GCF_023053635.1 Elgaria multicarinata webbii
GGTAAGCTGTTGTCTATGCAGAGACAATATTTGATTGTAGTCAAATAAAAGACAAGAGATTGTCCAAATTTGACCAGTCACTTTACTGGCATGCAAACCTTACAATCCAGTAAGGGTAGATATTTCTTATGGTCTGCTATTTATTTATTTATTTTACTTATTTAATGTGCTAGGTGTGAGTTCAAAGCAACTTTGATTTGGACCCTTTTTATAATGCTGTAGTTTAAATGTTTGGTGCCTATTAACTAGTGGCCATTTCCCCCCTCAGGTGGTCATGGTAATGGATGCTGATAAACCACCAGCTCGGCGGGATGACTTCTTCTTAGGGGTAAGATCCATCACATGCTCTATGGCATTTCCTGTATTGTATTCTTCTTTAAAACTCAATTCTTAATTATACTTTTAATTCTAAATTTTCAAGGTTATAAATTGTTTCTTCATATTCTACTACCTCCTGGAAATGTTGCTGAAAATATTAGCATTGGGAATAAAAAGATATTTATCATATCCGAGCAACATATTTGATGGACTTCTCACTGTAGTTCTGATGGTGAGTATCTTCAATATATATAAAACGCTTAGATATGTTTCCGTAAAGGCTGAAGCTGATGCAGGTTGCTAAGCAACAGTAACAACATGTAACTGTATCAGCTGATACAGGTTGCTAAGCAACAGTAACAACGTGTAGCGTCAGCTGATACAGGTTGCTAAGCCCCTCGCTCGACTCCTCTGGGCTTTCCAAGTTAATCCTACCCCCCTTTCTGCTTCTTCACTCCCCCCCCCCGAAGGGGGCAGCTCCATGGTCCGGAGCATGAGCAAGGCACAGCCAGGACCCTTGGTGGCCGGGTGGGCCGCTCACCTGCTGCAAGCCCAGGCCCCGGCCTAATCTCATGCGAGCCAAGGCTGACAGGAACCCCGGGGAAAGGGTGACACCTGCTCCCCCTCCCCCCGACCTCCCTGCTCCCCAGGTCTGCCAGACGGTGGCCCCCGCGATGATATTTAATTAATAAACTTTAAGATATGCTACAACGGCATATGTTATGCCGGGTACATCTAGTTGCATAATAATTTCCTTTTGTTAATAAAGTTGGCCATTGACTCTTACACTAGACCTTGCTTCTGGTGTTGCACTGTCAAATGGAAAATAACTTCTTGGGCAGTATCCAGCATTGATCACCTGCAAGTGACCAGCTCCGCCAAGTCCATTGCACAAGTGGCATCCACTGCTTGCACAGTGGAGATTTAGCACTTCTGGGGGCATCCCAAGCTCAGCGGAAATGTTCATTTCTGGAATGGGGAGGCTTAGCAGTGCTCACTTCAGGGATCTCCACCGACCTGCCCCTTTCCAGAAATGAGTGTTTCCGCTCATTTTGGGATGCCCCCAGAAATGCTTAATCTCAATTGTGTAAGCAGTGGATGCCACTAGCCTAAGGGAATCAGTGGGGCTGCCTGCTTGCAGAACAGAAGCAGTGGTGGGGCCTTGCTTACGGACAGGTAGCTTTGGATGCTGCCCCTTGTTTATAACATGAGGATAGTCTAAAAGTCCTAATGTTCTGTTTATATTAACTCCATGGGTGGATACTAGTTTCTGGTTGACTTGTTAAAGGTAGTAACTCTTCACCACCATCTCCTTGCAATATATCATGTTAATATATTGATAGGACATTTCATTTCTAATACGTACGTTCCATCCAGCACTGTGCAAGTGGACAATTTGTTCCTTCCTCTCCTCACCCCTGTGCCACCCCAAATTTGTTCCAGAGGTTCCCCACACTCTGAAGCAGATTTGGGGTGTGTGTGTGAGGGGGTTGCAGAGGGGAGGGGGAATCTACAACACTAGCAATATCTGTTCTGCTGGTAGACAGACACAGTTGGATGCAACCCACAATGTTTTATTTTTTATTTATGTATATAATTTATTACCCACTTTTCATTCTAAAATAATCCAAAGCGAGGCCCAGCCAATAAAACACAATAAAACCATGTAACATCAACCAAAAAACAAAGAGGGGAGAACAGTAGACATTCTATTATTTAAACACTTAATTCATTAATAATGATGGTAGTTCCTACTGTGTTGTCTCTTTCCTTCTTCTACTTCTCCTCAAAGGTTTTGGAGGTGTCAACATTTGCTGTGTATGGATTTCCTCATCCAGGCTGGTATGTCTTCTTCGCAAGGAGTTGTTGCTATCCAGGAATAGATACTTGTGATGGTGCTTCTACCAACATTCACCTGCTTCTTGCCAGAATCATGGGGTTGGGGGAACTAGGCAAGGAGCCCATGAGTAAGAGCTGCCTCTAGTCTTGCTTTAAATTAGCTGCATTTTCTGCTTGCTCTGCCTTCTGTTCATTTATGAGTGTTTTTTAATTGCTTGACATTGTGGGAAGAGGCACAATGGTGCAGAATCCATATTTTACAGGGATCTGAGAGCTCTCTACCTGTAGAATGGAAAATCCTTTCAGTGCAAAGAACAGGTCTTCAGATTCAAACTTAATAAAGGACCCTTTTAAAAAGGAGTGAGTCAAGAGGGTTGTAGACATGGGACGGATTGCAAACAGGTGTGATTCCACCCCCAGTCAGATGTTTTTCCTCCATATGTTTTGGACTTCAACTCCCATCAGCGACAGCCCTCATGGCCAATGCCCAGGAATGCTGGCAGTTATATCCAAAATATTTGGAGGGCATGAGGTCAGGGAAGGCTGTACTAAATCTTGAAACAGTCACAGAAATGTGACCCGATGATGAGAGACTGATCGTTCAGTTCTCAGTTTATAACTGTCAAGAGCTAAGTATAACATATATTGCATAAGATCATATGGTCTTGGGTTCCTTTTCCTAGTTATGGCATGTGCATCTTGCATGATTCAGAAAAGCAGACAAACTATATTTTTGGTTCCTTCTCCCAATTTTTGCTGCAATAGTCATTTGTCTTTTCCTAGGACTCCTGAAATGTTGGGGTTGCTATCTCTGTGGGACATGGTCCGTCTGGCAAACATGTTGATTGTGTTCAGATTTTTGAGGATCATCCCCAACATAAAGGTACTTCTGCCTTGCCGTACAGACTTTCATCTGGATGTGGTTATATTCCCCCTCCCTTTCCCTTAAGCATATGGAAGAATATGAAAAAACACTTACGCTTCTTTATCTCATTTTTTTCAGTTCATGTCTTTAGTTGCCAGTACACTGCTGGATCTGGTGAAAAATATAAGAACTTTTGCCGGGATCTTGGTGGTAAGTGAAAACCCAGAATGATGCATGTCTCTTTATATGTTCTATCTTTTATGAAATAGTTTTATCAAAGGATATTGGCAGTATACAAATCCAAGAAGGTGTTCACTTTTAAGGGCTCCTCGTACCCTTTTGAAGAGAAAAGTCCTGGAGAGGAGGCTTCCTTCAGCCCTGCCAAGAACTTAAAATATCTTAGAGTGATGTGTGTGTGTGTGTGTGTGTGTGTGTGTGTGTGTGTGTGTGTGTGTGAGAGAGAGAGAGAGAGAGAGAGAGAGAGAATATGGTGACGTCGCAGATTATACTATAAAGTGGGGGGGGGGGGACACACAAAAACGTCCCTTCCCTGTACTAAACTCACCAGTTGCAGAATCTCCTGCAGTCAATGGCATAGGGAGACTGCATCAGAGGGAGAAAGGTTGTTGGGGAGCACGAGTGGGAGGGTGCTGCTGCTGCACTCATCTTCTGCTTGTCGGCTTTCTATAGGCTATTGTGCACAAGCCCTTTCTCACTCCAATGGGGAAGGACATGAGTGAAATAGCAATTCTACTGGCTTCAAACATGTTCCGCTTCATACTGTCGTAACCCTTCCTGAGGGTCAGTTTTTCATATGAAACAGGGCATCTGTGTGAATTATATTCCTGCATTAGAAACCTCTTATAGAGGACATTAAATCTTGTTCTGGCCTGGAGTCCCAGTCAATTTGTCTTTCCCATTTGAGAATTTTGATGAAACACACACACAAATTTTTGTTCAACTTTTATAATTCTAAGGTCTAGTTGTAGAATCGTTTGTTATTTTAAGAGATTTAAACAAAATTATATCAGGCAGAAAGAATTTCGAGTTCTAAAGGGTGAAGCACCACCTGTTGGCCGACTTAGGTATTGTGAAGTGAATAAATCTAGTGTGGTGAAAAATCATCTTCAAAGTAGTTTGGCAGATAATTCATGGAACTTTTCTATAACAGGAACTGGTAATTTTCCCAGGCCAATGAGATGCTTGTCTTCTCTGAAGCCAGGCCAATAATGACAGATGAACAGAGGTTTTTTTGGTCTGGGTTTATGACTTTTCTAACTAAAAGATCTCTTGAGTAGCGTTTGTACATGCTGTACGTTGGGAATATTGTACGTAAAGTGTCTTCGTTAGATTTGCTTTGGCCCACAGTCTAGTTCTTGTAGGTGCATGACATGAATGGATAACATCTGGAAGTGTTCCTATGATTTTGTGGCTTTGCTGCCTTCACTGCTTCTGCAAACTGATTAAAATACCAAAGTTAGCCAATATTTGGGTGTTCTGGAAAACATAGCTTTTATATGATGAATACTGGCTTTGCCAATGACCTTGTGGTGCTCTTAATTGGCTGTAGAATGTAATGGGTGCCATCTTGTTCTTCCCCAGGTGGCTTTCTATGCATTTGCCATAGTCGGCATGGAGTTGTTTAGGGGCACCATTTCACCCACGGGCAATACCAGGTAAGGCTGCTGTTAAATACAACTGGGCCATTCTCACTTGAATTTGGGATCATAGAATCATAGAATCATAGAATAGCAGAGTTGGAAGGGGCCTACAAGGCCATCGAGTCCAACCCCCTGCTCAATGCAGGAATCCACCCTAAAGCATCCCTGACAGATGCCATCCCTGACAGATGGCAGCCTTCCCCAACCAGGTGCCTCCAGATGGTCAGGAATGCTGGGAATTGTAGTCCAAAACACCTGGAGGCATCATGTTGGGGAAGGTTGGACTAAGGGGAAGAAACTGTGATGGTCCTGTGTTCTGTACAGCCTCTAGCATAGAAGTATTAAAGAGGAAGAATGTTAAAGACATTTTAATGCCTCTTGATCTGACACCAGCCTGTCACTGTCTTCTGTGTGTCCGCCCTACTCTCTCCTGCTCTTCTTCACACTCCACGAGGACATGAGCAGCCTCCCTCCTCCTCCTCCTCTTCATTTCTCAGCACCTTTCAGTACATTCCCTGCCTCTGCCCTCTACCTGTGCATCTCCGCCCCTTACAGTCTGGTTCATTGGAGGGGTGAAGTGGTGGGTGGTCATGGCAGCAGCTTGTGCACCAAAACACCAGTTGGTGATGCGAATATTGGAGGAGACAGAGGTAGCTTGTGTGCTCAGTGACTGCTGGTGCGAGGGCTGTGAGCATTGCTTAGTTCCAAGCGTAGGCAAGCTTCAGAGGTTAAGGATCCATCCTCTGTGTGGTGCTGCACTTCAGAGAGGGCCTTTGGAGTTTCACATGCCACAGTTGAGCATCCCCCTTTCTCCTGAGCTGGAGAGGCAAGGTAAACCCTGACTTCGTCTTGGGCTTGCTTCCAAAATTCAGCATGGCATCTGGAGCCGGGTTGCGGCGAGCACTATTTTTAGCTGGCTAGCAGTGCAAGCCCAAATGTGTGGACTCTCCTGCCCTTCCAACCTTTCTTTAAAAGTTTCCCAATAAGGAAACTTCAGAGCCAACTTGGGCAGCTTCCTCAGTTGGTGAAGCATTCTTACAGTTAGCAATGCTAGGGATGAAGAGTGCCTGGAAGCGAAGCCATCCGATCCCAAAATTTGTGGAAGTTGGTGCTGGTCACACCATGGTGGTTTTCCAGTGGGGCAGCCATGTTAGTCTGCTACAGCAAAAACAGCCGAGTCTTGTGGCTTCTTGAAGACAAGCAAATGTATTCTGGCATAAGCTTTTGTGGGCACTGTCCACTTCAGCAGATGCATGAAATGTTAACCTCAGATTGGTATATACGTGTTTGGGGTGTGTGTGTGTGTGTGTGTGTGCAGGCAGATTGTGCTATCAGAAAGAATTGAAATGCAAAAAGTACAGACAGTTATAATTGCCTTCAGCAGTTTCATGGTATCTGTCTTCGAAATTCCTTTATACATGAATGGCCACCATGATGAAGATGCACTTAGTATAGGCCAAGACATTCTTTTTTTTTTGATGATGTCTTCTTCAGGGCTAAGCCTTGGCAGAGAAACATGCTTTGCAGCTGAGTCCTAAATAGTCTCTTGCTCAAAATTTAAGTCCTCTCTAACTTATAGCAACATCAACTTCATTGTAATTTAAACTTGCTTCCTGACACAACCTTGCAACAACCAGATGTTCTCTCTTACTATGAGCTCCATCACATCAGCTTTTTATCACACTGTCATCCTGCCTTGCTTACCGTTTTGCCCCGTGAGCCTCACATGATGTCATCCCTGCCCTGCAGTCATCTTGCCTCTTCCCCTCCATTTTCCGTGTTTTTCCAGGGCAGGGAAGGTGTGGTATTTTTTCTCCATACCTTTCCGTCCTCATGTATTGTTGTCCTTGCACTGTGTCACAGAATGTCCCTTCTTGGATGTGTGTGTGTTGAAGGACGATCTTACTGGTGAAAGAGGAGGGCGGGGGCAGTTCTCTTCCAGTCCAGTGCGCCAAGTCAGTCGAATGGGTTTTTGCTGCTCCATCCCCACTCTTATTGCTCTATCATCTCCCCATTTCAACTTCCCTCTTTGTTTTTGCCCACTGTATGAGGTGCCCAGCCAATGAAATGCTAAATCGCTAGACTTTAGACGACAAAACCATTAACCACAAGAACCAATAAACTGGAGGGAGAAGGAGAAGGGACAGGGTGTGGCAGTGATACCAGGAAGGGTGAGCTGGCACTGGTGAAAAGGTAAACAAAGCAAAATAGCGCAACAATGCACACACGTGAAAGTGACCAGTGCTTGACGTGCTATTGAAACGGAGGTGGAAATGCAGATGCATACCAAGAAAAAAAAGTAGGTGTGATGGAGCACTATATCTTTTTAACTTTGAAACTTCTTGTAGCTTTACTCTCCCTTCGGAGCATATGGCAGGGAAGATTTCTTGATCCCCCAAATTCAGAGCCACCTGTGAGTTTCCTCTTCATTTTAAGGGGCTTCAAACAGTTCCTCTGCCAAAAGCACCCAGTCCCCTTGCTACATCTGATCTGTGCGATGCAGCGTTGTATGCAATGTGGAAATAATCCATCATTCTCTTCACAGTCTTGTCAACACGAGCGCTGGCAATGCCACTTTCCAGTGCGGCACATATGAGCAGCTGGCATATTGGCCAAACAACTTTGATGACTTTGCTGTGAGTGTGTTTCTTCTGGGTTTTCGTAGTTGCATCGATTAAAAGTTCATTTGTTTAACGGCTCTGAGTTTCCTCTGCATTTTCTCAAAACCTCAAATTAATATAGTATCCACTTCAGCTATTTTTTCTTGCTTATGTCAGGCAGCACTGGTGACCCTGTGGGACGTGATGGTTGTGAACAACTGGCAGGTTTTCTTGGATGCATATTCCAGATATTCAACTCCGTAAGTAGTGGGCTGAAGCTGTGCATTGGGCAGGCATTCAGTCATTTGCTTCGAGCCATGATCACAAACACATTAATTTGTCATAATGGTCACTACTTCATTTCTCCCCCCACCCCCCCAACTTTTTTTTTCTTTTTTCAGATGGTCAAAATTGTACTTCGTCACCTGGTGGCTGATTTCCTCCGTCATTTGGGTCAACCTGTTCATTGCCTTACTTCTGGAGGTAATGTTTAGCTTGCCATTCAGAGCAAAAGAGTTTGCATCTTGTTCAGTTTGAAGTGGTCGAAGATGAGGCTGCAGAACACGCATGGCGGCTGCAGGTGCAGCCACAGCATATTTGCATCCTGCACAAATAAAATGGATCAAACCAGCATCTCGTGGGGTGGTGGTGGGGGGGGAGGGAGTTTGAATCTCTTTTAGCCTGAGGATCAATTTCCATTTTGGAAAAGCTCTCAGGGACTGCATTCCTGTGGTGGGCGGGCCCAAAAATGCCAACATCTTTTAGCTTAAAGCTCTTACCACCAGTAAATAAGTGTTAGGAGAGGCAAGGGAGGGGTAAGGGTATGAGGCCAGGGGAAGAGTTTCTGGCCCAAGAAACCTCACCAGGCCAGATTGGGACTTCAGCTGGGCCAGATGTGAGCCCTCTGCCTGAGGTTCAATACCTGTGATCTAAAACCACTGGTGGCTGCCATTGTAAAAACCCTGCACTAGCACATAACAGCCATTTCAGGCAACTCTGCGGATGAGGTACTGGGTGCAGAGTCTCAAGCTGGGCTTTTCTGGCACATTACGGTCGCCACTGAAGATTCCTTAAAGGGCCAGAGTATAAGGAGGAAGCACTGGTATTTCTAATTATGATTCTGACACTTCTTCCTCGGCCGCGGGCTATCGGCCATGCAGTGTTAGATTGGCAGTGCTAACACTGGCTAGATTGGCAGTACCTCAACAAAGTGATATTTATATGATTCTCAGAAGTCGTGCGTGTGACTACTGATGACCTTGCCTGGGCCACCTTATATTGTGGGACGTGGAGCTGTTTCTTCCAGCTGGCTCATTAGCACACAAAGCAGAGAAGGATAGTCTTGGAGGTTGTAGCAGCAGTTTCGATTATACCCAGGAGAATGAATTTCCACCCTTTCTGGTGTGCTGCACTTATGGGACTTGCTGCTGGGACTTCCATGAACAGCCTTACTTGCTGGTTTTGTGTTTTTATTTTTGTATGGGCAAATGAATTCAGCAGAGAGACCCCCTGAATTGGCTGTCCTGCCCCTCTTTCTCTTGAATTGCAGAATTTTATTCATAAATGGGATCGTCGGTGCCATCGACCATCTCTCTCGGAAGTTGAATACCAGATGACAATGGAACTCATGTTCAGGTGAGCTCTGGATATGTGGCAGCAAGAGCAAGTGTTTTTTTTTGGTAGGGGGAGGCATAATCTTTCTTAATTGGGAAAAGAAACTTACTGAGGTCTAGTTGAATGGCTATTGACACTAGAATCACCACTGCGTGTAAAACTTGCTCTCCAATTTATCTTGGCATGTCTTTTAATTTTATTGAGGGTTGTGCCAATTATTTGGATAACTTAATGTTGTTGTTGTTGTTGTTGTTATATTTATTTGTATCCCGCCTTTTGCCCAATACTGTGCCTCAAGGCGGCCTTACAAAATTTTAAACATATACATTTTAAAACCTGTGAATAGATATATACAAAAGTTTTAAAAAGATTCCAATATTAAAACATTAAAACATTTAAAATACATGACAATTTTAAAAGACCTTAGCACAGACGGAGGCCCAGATTAATCACCAAAGCCCTGCAGGAACAAAAAAGTTTTTGCCTGTCTCTGAAAGCACATCAAGGAGGGAGCCAGTCTAGCTTCCCTGGGAAGAGAGGTCCGGAGCAGTGGAGCAGCCGCTGAGAAGGCCCTCTCCCGTGTTTCTCTGATCTATTGCTAGATTTATTTGTTTAACCCCACCCCCGAGCCTTATTTGATTATCATTTGGGGGGGAATTTCCTGCAGTAAACAACTTCATTCTTGTGGGGATGGAGTATTAGAAATGTTAATACAAATTTTCTTTGTATGTATTTTCTAAAAAGAAGAGCAAAATCGATTACTTACTTTTGCTTTATTAAAATATCCAGGAAGGACTTTTGAGTGGTATTTATTTTTGGTGTTGTTGACTAATTCCAAGAAAACAGTGCCAATTTTTTCTTTGTCAGCTTAAATGTAATTGGGTCCTGCTTTGTCCCAATGTTTATCTTCTCTCCTTTCATTTTATATATGTGCTTTTATATGTATTGTGATGCTCTGCTTTGTCTTTTGAGAGTTTTGTGACTGCATAATAAACTTTGACTAGAATTGTCCATAGGGTTGAAATTTTTGTGTTGCAGGGACAAATGGTATTACGTTATGCCTCCGCTGATTCTATTGTGCCCTACTGTTATCCTTCTGCAAATGGCACCCACTACTTGTGGAACGGAGATGTAGCACTTCTGGGGGCAACCGAAACAAGTAAAAATGGGGCAGGTCAATGGAGCTCACATAAGGGAGCAATAGAAATGAGCATTTTCACTTTTGGGGGGCAGTTCTCTAGGAAGCTTTACATGTCTGTTGTGTAAGCGGTGGGTCCCGCTTGTGTAACAGATCTGGTGGGGGTGTAAGTGTTCCATTAGATACTGTCCATTGTTTCCTTAACTGCTAAAAGTTCACACCATCCCAGGAAAAACACAGACCCAGTACCATAGTATAGAGTAACTTATCCTATCTTCCTCGATTTAAATAGAGTGAGTAGAAGGTCCTTTTTAAAAGTAGCATCATTTTATACCCCTCTGCAAGGATATATGGGATATCCACAAAATATTTTGTGGATCAACTATACTTTGGAGGCCAACTAACAAAGTGTGTCACACTATAGAAGTTATTAATATTGGCGTGACTACAGAAGTTGTCTCAGGAGTAAATAAAGGTGTGTGCAAAATCTCTATTGAGAATCTACGCTACTGGTTTCTAATAGCTTTTGTTTTGTCTTTGCAGGGATGTTTTGGAAGAACCTTCAGAAGAAGAGCTGATTGCAAAACTTCACCAGCATCCACATATGCATCTATGTAGATAACACATAGGTGGAAACAGAAATACATCCTAGCCATACCTGCATTCAGGTTTTATAGCCTCAAGAAAGATACTGGAAATATTTCCCAAAACAATCCTATATCTTTGATTTTACTTTTGAATTTTGCTTGTAATACAAGGTATTTAAAGACTGCAATGTGTTCATTTAATTTTTTAAAAAACAAAATCCTAATTTGACTTCATTTTAAGTTTACTTTTATGGGACTATGGAGCTATTACTTTAAAAATCTATCAGATAATGTGGCAGAACAATTAACTATTTTTTGTAAGAAAGGGAAATGTACCAGTGATATATTGCACTTTACAATGGAAACTCTGGGAGACGTATAACCACTATGGTGACTTGTTGCTAGCATTAAAAGCAAAACAAAAATACAAACCCCGTAAATAACAGAACTTCCTTTTCTGGTATTTGTTGCTGTCTGCTGTGCCAAGGACAATGCCTTAATATTAGGAAAATGTTCTGGTAAATGCCTGACTTTTACAATAAGGATAGATATAATGCTAAATTTGGGTACTGAAATAACAGGCTGCTACCCTGGTAGTTCTATCAAAACATAGGTTCCAAAGTGGCAAGTCTATGTTAGAATGAAGAATAATCCAGTGCCATTAATAACATTGGTCAGAATCTTCATAGCGTGTGCGATCATGCAGTATTCATGTCTGTGAGCGAAACTACATGTCACTTCAAAAGCATGGCCAGAGCTATGTCTCTCCCTGACCCCGATTTACTCTACAGTAAGTCCAGAAAATCCAGATCATGACCCAAGTGGGGGAGAGGGAGTGGGGAGGGCATGGGGGGCCCGTGAACACTTAGCCTCCCCTCCAGCTGGGTTCCTGATCCAAATCAGCCCCCACCTTAACATTACCAAAAGATTATCCATTAAAAAAGGACCACTTATTGGCAATATCTGTTTTACTTTAAAGTAAAAATAAAAGTGAAAGAACTTTAAAGGAACATGTAGTTTGTCCCTGCCACTGATCTGGTTTACACGTAATGACACGCCAGCATGGGTTAATTTCCCCAAAGGGTTTGTTATGTTGCCGGCCGCCATTTTAAAAATGGAAACCATGGTGGGATCATGCCGTGGTTTGTCTTTACATGCGGACCCAGTCAGGGTAGGTTGCTGGTGTAGTTAATAAACCACCCAGAACCCATGGCCTGTTTCAGGATTGTGGTTGGTTGGTTAATCACCCCAACAACCCACTCTGGGCCCACACCCCAAAGTAGTTCTGTGTCCCTGTTCTAATGGATAAGAATTGGCCACAAGGTTTGTTTGTTTTAGCTTAGTGTGCTCTAGTTACCTTGAACTATATGATTCTGTGCTTGAATGTTTCACTCCCTTTAAGTACAAATAAAAAGAGCTTTTTTCTATACTCTTAACACCCATTGGACCTCCAACAATATTCCTATGATGTCATTATGTGTGTGTGAGCGTTTGTGCAATGGTGCCATTTGGCCAGTACAGAGTGCCCAGTTTACCAATGCAATATAAATTCCATTTTCTCATGCTCTGGGACTTTTTATATAGAGAAACCACTAAAATAGTATATATTTTATGAATTTTTATGCATTAAATCAAATGCGTTCCATAAATGTACTGTAAGATTATCAGTACAGGTCATATATGATGACAACAAGCATTTGTATGTAATGACTGTTAATGCAGTAAAATATTTTTTGAGACAGCTGGAGTCCTCTCATTTGTTTGTCTACTTGTTCCAAAGTAAGAATGTCTGAAATATTGAGCACTTCTGTGGTTTTCTAAACATTTTGAATTCCTGCTGTAGACCAGTTTCATATGAAGGGTTACAATCCTACAGCTCAGGTGAAAGTTGCCACCATGTTGCTTGAATTCTTGCTTCATATGAGCTGGATTACGCATCTGAACAGCTGATACTAACATTCATTCATTCTATTTGTATCCTACCCTTTCTCCAAGGCTGAGGTGGGGGGAACCTGCGGCTCTCTAGATGTTGTTGGACTACAACTCCCAGCATCCATAACAATTGGCCATGCTGGTTGGAGATGATGGAAGTTGGTGTCCAATAACATCTGGAGGGCCTGCTCCACAAAACTTAGAGTGGCATGGATGATCCACCCCCTTTTATCCCCAAAACAACCCCATGAGAGAGAGAAACTGGTACAAGGTCACCCAATGGGTTGTATGTCTGGGTGAGGATTCAAACACATGTTCCTCTAGTCTGACAGTCTAACCGCTACACCACACTTGCTCTTGGTGTGAATTGGTCCTGGCAATAGTAGCCAGTGCATTTAAAAAAATCAAATCCACTTAACATCTATTTTTGCATTACCTAGAACAAATCAGTGCCTGGTTACTTTATTAAGGAGGAGGAATAGACGAATCCTACAATAAATGGTTGTTCCATGTCTTGGAGAGGTTCTTGTAAAAGTTAGATTAGTAGGTTAGTAAAATGAAAATGTAAATTTTGGTACTAACCATGTTTACTTGGAACTAGGCCTCCTTTATTTTAATGGGTGTTCTAAATAAGTTTGCTTAGGCTTGTGACCTAAGAAAACAATTTGGATCCTGGACCATATTTTTGTATTCAGTCTGTAATCTGCACATGGATGTGATAGATTACGATGGCACCCATGTATGTAAAAGTGAAGGGATTGGGACCAAATACACTTCTGTAGAACCAAAAATATATTACATGTGTAGTTCATTATGGTCTCAAGTAATTTTCATGAAGTTGAGACTTTTTTCCTCCAAAAGCAGAAACACTTTTACACTTCAAGTAGAAGATTATCTCTAGACAACATAGGCAGGTAATTTGAATAACTTCATACCTAACTATAATAAGGGATTATCAGAATCCTGAAAGTTAATGTATTTTAAAAATCAAGTTTCTAACCTTTATGCATCCAAAGATGTAGGGATTGCTACAAACATGGATGGATGGCTTTAAAAAGGGATTAGGCAAATCCGTAAAGGATAAAGCTATCAATGGCTACTAGACAGGATGGCTATATATTATCTCCAGTATCAGAGGCATACATATGACTCTGTATGCTAGTTGCTGAGGAACATGAGCGAAAGGGTGCTATTGCGTTCATGTCCTGCTTGGGAGTTTTCTGTGGATGGCTAGCTGGCCACAGTGGGGACAGAATGCAGACATGAGACCCATGCAGTGGGAGTATAGGTCATGTTTATACTACCTGTTGGGTAAGAGCAGTGATTACCAAATGATCCCTGTGGCACATCAGTCCAGGAGTTCCTGTAGCCCAGGTGTTTTCTTTATTGAAATAGCTCAGGGAGCAGAATCCTACAGGGCGCTTATGCCCCTGCAGATTCCCTCCTGCAAGTAGTGTATTTTGTATTTTATAGTATGGTTTTATACTGTTGTTTTATACTTTGAATGTTTTTAATTTTTGTGAACCGCCCAGAGAGCTCCGGCTATTGGGCGGTATAGAAATGTAATAAATAAATAAATAAATAAATAAATAATAGTGGATCTCACCAATTCCATTGCACAAGGGAGATTTAGTGCATCCTAAACGAAGCCCCCATGTGAATGGAAATGCTCATTTCTGGAAGGAAACGGGTCAGTGGAACTCCCTTATGCGAGCTCTGCCGACCTGCCTCCTTCCAAAAATTAGCATTTCCGCTTGTTTCAGGTTGCCCGGGAAGCGCTAAATCATCCCTGTGCAAACAGTGGGCCTGCCTATGCAACTCAATTGGCGGGAGTGTAAGCACCCTGTGGATTCTGCCCAGAATTTTTAAAAGCTGACACTTCAAATTACTGGGATGAAGCAGAAGATTGGTGGAGGGGCGGTCAGTGGTGGGCAGAGGCCTGTTACTAAGATCTTAACTTCGCAGAGGCCTTTTTTTTGTTCATGCTTCCTATAGTTTACTGACTGCAGCATGTAAGGCAATCTCCCCCAACTTGGCACCCTCTGGATGTGTTTGGACTACAATTCCCATAACCCTCAACTAGCATGCTGGCTGGGGATGATGGGAACTGTAGTCCAAACACATCTGGAGGGTGCTGGATTAGTCTAGGCTGCCTGCTGGTCTGCTGGTGAAAATGTTGGGTAGTGAGCGTCAGGGATTATGTGAGGGGAGTCTGACCAAATTGGTGAGAAGAGGAAAGCCGCCAACCCCAAGATAAGGAAGGAAATTTCCCAAGGTGCACTGAAAAAAATGTTCAGCCCAGCACTTTTTGATTGGCAGCTCTCTTTGCCAGAGGCACTGTATTCTGTTTTCTTCGAAAAGTACTTTTAAGCACAGTATGAGAACTGTTGGCAGTTATCTCACAAAAACAAACAAAAAAACCCATCCCAGTTTTTTTTAAAAGAGGATCAACTAAAAAGGGAGAGCTATTTTTGTTTCCCAGGAGAAGGTTCTGTTGGATAAGCATTTATTTGGGAAACTGGATGATGGGAATTGTAGTCCAGCACATTTGGATGGTGCCAGGTTGTGGAAGGCTGCCAAGGGATGAGTGCCATGTGGTTAAAATTTCATTTCATTTGTTCTGATTATTATTTTTAAAGACAAGACCAAGTGTCTAGAAGAAATCTTGTTCTGCTGGGCAATCATTTGCACACAGGACCTCTCCTCATCTTGTGTCCAAATGGATCTTTCTTCTGTCTGTCTGGCAACCTTCATTTTTGCGGGGAGTCCCTTGTACAGAGTAGCAAGCATTACCTTGCCCATCCCTTGGTCACATCAGGCTTTCTGGTAATAATTACCATGCCCAGATAACATTGCAATGCTCTCTTAAGCAGGGCCCTCTTTGAAGGCTGCCCAGAAACTACAGCTGGTGAAAAATGCAGCCGCTCGGTGGCAAAATGGCTTGAGTGTTGGCCAACCTATCTTGGCCAGTTCTGAGAAAACGACACCAGCTGTCAGGTGTCTCTGGGCACAGCTCAAAGTGCGGGCCTTAATCTTCAAAGCCCTAAACAGCTGCTACAAGCTACCTGCAGCACAATCTCTCCCACACAAACTTAGCGGATCACTAAGGCCCGCTTCAAAAACACTGCTCAGAGTGCGGCCTCTTTTGAAGTAAGGTGGGTAGGAGATAACCGGCAGTACAACCTCTTTCGTTATGGTGCCTCATGCTCGACATCCTTCTGCAATCCATTTGCCAGGATCCATTCTTCGAGGCATTTTAAAAAAAGGCTGGAAACATTGTTCCTAGCTCTTAACGTAATTTATAGCACAATCCTATCCATGTCGACTCAGAAGTCATTCTCATTAAGTTCAATGGGACTTTATCCCAGGGAAACGTGTTGAGGACTACAGCCTTAAGGCAGTTGATGTATTTGTGTCTTTGCCATTGCTGGCCTGTTTTTAAGTGCTATTGTTTTAAATACCCTCATTTTATTGTGCCTATCTATATTGTTAGTTGCCATGAGAATCAGTATGATTTAAATCTTAAATGTGAAGAAGGAGGAATCTAATAACTTGAAGGATTCACAAACGACTGATAGAAAATGGCACGATTGCGATGAGAAGCTCCTCTCTTGTAGAATTGTAGATATACGTTATACTGGCCTTCTCCAATGTGTAGGGTGACCATATGAAAAGGAGGACATGGCTTCTGTATCTTTAACTGTTGCATTGAAAAGTGAATTGCAGCAGGTGTCATTCGTATGCATGCAGCACCTGGTGAAATTTCCTCTTCATCACAACAGTTAAAGCTGCAGGGGCTCTGCCCTCTTTTGTAGAGTGACCAGATACAAAAGAAGGCAGGGCTCCTGCAGCTTTAACTGCTGTGATGAGGGAATTTCACCAGGTGCTGCATACCTTCAACCAGCACCTGCTGAAATTCCCTTTTCTATTCAACTGTTAAAGATACAGGAGCCCTTTCCTCCTTTTTATATGGCCATCCTACCAATGTGGTGCCCTTTGTTAGCAGAACAGCATGATCCTGACGAAACGGAGCTGTGTGAAATCCTGGCTGAAAGAACACGCTTTACCCTAGACTGGAGACTCTGAGTCAAAGGAATAAGAAAGTTTGCATTTTATTGCAGGAAATACATGTTGGCTAGGAGAGTCCCCAACCCAAGATGGTGGGAGACCCAAAGGGATGCCTCCTCTTGGAGAGGCAAAAGCATAATGAAGAGGGAAGTGTGGTCAGCTACAATAAGAGTACCAGTCTGAAGGAAGGTCAAGCACAGATCAGAGAACAGTCTAGGAAGCTTGGAGGTCATTTATCTATCCTCTTTGTTTTTTGTTTTGAAGCAAGCTGAGTAAGCACCCACTCTTCCAACAGCTTTAAGATGTCTTGGACTACAATGCCCATAATCACTGTCCATTGGCCATGCTGACTGGGGCTGATGGGAGTTGTACTGCAAAAGATCTGGAGGGCACCAGATGTTGGGGCAGACTGAGTTATACACTTTTATTTCAGACCTGGACTGCTCTTGTAAAATGTACAATATGCAGCTGTGGGGAATGGCAGTTTTGGGGCTGTGTTTTGTGTTTAAACCTTTCCATATCATCATATACAAGAATATGTGTGGTGTTATTTCACAGAAGGAATCCATTAGTGAATATTAACATTCATTCTGTGGGGAGCAAAAGTTTCGCTTTGTGTGTGTGCGATAAGTTTCTACATCCTATTAAACAAACACTTCACAAAATACCGAGTTAATTTCAATTTGGTAAAATAATGGTAAATCAAGATGTTTTATGCAACATTTACTTTAGCCGTAGAACAGCCTTTTTGTAAGTAAAGGCATTACAAGCACACCTAACGCCCTTCACACATTAGGATATAATGTTCTATAATAAAGCAGGCATTAAAAAAGTATTTATTTACGAACTCCCATCTATAAAATTCTATAAATTTTTTGTGGTACACATTTCAGAACAACTTCAATGCCTGCCCCTGGAGTTACTATGCATTGCATATATATGAACCTCCCTTATGCTGAGTTAGGTCATTAGTCCATCCAGGTCCGTATTGTCTCATTTGCCTGACAGTCCTCTTCTAGGGAGGCAGCCCGGTGCCCTCCAGATGTTTTGGATTACAACTCCCATAACCCCCAGCCACCATGGCCAATGGTAAGAGGTTGGCTCAGGGTACAGTTCTAATTGGACAACTATTCTCAGATTGCCTATAAAATGTGCTTGTTATGCTCAGCCATTTCCTGTCGACTTTATTTTTGTAGTGGGAATTGGAGCCTGTGCATCTTTATACTATTTTTTCTCTACAATCTTGCCTCATAGAAAGTTCTTCGTCATCTCTGGACAGTGTGAGAAAACAACTTTTCACACAGCTGAGGCATGCACATTCCGTGGATCTCCACTACTTTGTGGGATCCATATTTTGTACATTTTAATCAGGTATCCCATGCTGAATACAGGATGTGTTTTCAGCCTTAAATAAATAAATAAATAAATAAATAAATAAATAAATCCATATAATTTATTAACTTGCCAGAAACTCCGCTCCTCCACCCCTGATAGCTGAAATAACTGTCCTGGACTTGTTTGCTAAGTCACTTGCCCTGTTAAGCCCAGCCATTATGTTTTGGTGCCATGTCTGCAGAACATAGCTTGGAAACAAGCTTGCTATTTTACTTTTGATCCAAACTTTTTTACACCAAAAAGTTGTAACATTAAATAATGGATTGCAAAGTGACGCTGAACATTCATAAAAACAACAACATACATTCTCTCTCTCTCTCTTTGACATTCCCACAATGTGTCATCAAAACTGATCATTGTTCAATGACTTCCTCATCTGTCTCTTTGGAGTTCATCAGACAAGTGTTTTATCGCACGCATGCTCGCTACTAGCCATGGTTTTTCGCGGGTCTTTTAGATGACACCGCCTGCCTCCCACGTGCCTCCTGCTCCTTATTGCTTTTCCATTACAAAATGGACTCCTTTTAATCTGTCATTTTTTTGGAAATAGATTGTGCCACCATTTCCTGCTGTGTGCAGAAAAAGCAGAGCAATAAAAATAGCCACTGAATGGGCCATGTGGTCTTTGTTTACTTCCTCTTTCTTCTCTGGGAAGAAAGAGGAAGTAATGTGGGACAGGAGTGGGGGCGGAAAAACATTGGTAGGGAACCACGATTTCCCCCCCATCTAATGATGCTCTTTATCTTTCTTTTTCTGGTTTACTAGAATGATACTTCAATAAAGTTTTTGTGCCACCTCCCATCATGGGCTTTGTAAAAGTTCTGCAGACCAATGTAAGTACCACAGTATATTTGAATTCTCTGAGATGGTTCTCCAAATTAGTGTAACCTTGATGCTTCATGAGTCCTATTTGCCAGGTAGGACAGTCATTTGAATCTGTATTGATTT
This sequence comes from Elgaria multicarinata webbii, assembly GCF_023053635.1. Classification (NCBI taxonomy): domain Eukaryota; kingdom Metazoa; phylum Chordata; class Lepidosauria; order Squamata; family Anguidae; genus Elgaria; species Elgaria multicarinata. Next base: position 110,145,646 of record NC_086172.1, read on the forward strand.
GAATCTGCATTAAAATTACTGTCATTTGAATCTATATTGACTCTGCATAGAATCTGTATTGAACTGAATCTTTATTGAATCGGTATTGAATGATGGCTTGTGAGTTATTTGCCAGGTAGCACAAATCACTGTTGTTTGAATCTTCACATATGAAGAAAAATAATAAACAATAATAACTCAATTTTGGAGGCATGTGACAGCATGCTTGAAACTTAAACATGACAATTAGACAAAGCTATTCATTTTAGATATATTAAACATATATTTAAACATATTTGCATGTTCACAAACCGCTTTCTTCACCTCGAAAATTACAAATTCTATATGCATTGCATATAAGGTTTAAATATGAAATAAAAACGAAAGGGTTTCTGTTTTTACATAGCAGCCATAGCACCAGTGTGTTTTCCAAGACGGCTCCAGAGCTGAAATGGACTATAAACCTGATATCTACACTTCTGCGAAAGTTTTAACTACGATTTGCATCCTCTCCCCACACTTAATCTGGTACCACAATTACTAGAAAACAAGAACCTAGTACATCAAGCAAGGCCAAACAATGAAATCTAGGGGATTATGTTTTATAGGAAACCTTATGATAACAGGCTAGTGTGCTCCATTGAAAAATGGAATAAGAAAGAAAGGAGAGGTGAAGTTGTTACAGTCAAGAAAACAAACTAGATGGGTTGACTGCCTGAAAGGGACATCTTTTATTTAGTAAAAGAGTGAAATCACCCCTTTGTCCATCTGGAAGCTCGGCTAGATGGCCCTCCTAAACCACTCTCTTCTGATCCTCAAGTGTACGTGAGAACTGTAGTGCAGGACTGGGTTCTGGCAGCTTGGGTTGCCTTTCTATCCCACAGAGGAGTGTGGTTTTGTTCCACCAAGAATTGTGATGCAAATCTGTAATACTATAGTGTTGAACTGCCACGGCCTTGGGTCATGTCAATATGGCGGTAGCTCTTTACAATAAAGATCTTATTGAAGCGGGCAGGAGAGCCTGTCTAACCTGTATTATTTTACTCAGTTACATCTCCTTTCTGCATTTGAGGTTGAACTCGTTCCAGCCCTAATGTGCTACTGAGCTGTTGCCAGTGCGCTTTTTATTAAGCAATGGTCTTAGAAAGTAAAACCTGAGTCTTTAATGTGGCCTCTCTACCTGTTTTAATACTGGTGAGAATAATCTTATATTTCACCAAAACTATGTGTATTTAGTTTCCGGCTTCCTGGATAATTGAGGGTTCCTATTAAAAAGACTTGAACAATCCTTGCTATAGAAAAACGGCTCTATAGACCTCCTCTGTTTGGAATTAAAGGTGAAGGTGTTAAGCCCAGACAATAAAACTCAGATCAAAGTAGCCAACAGAAGGGGGCCACAAGAAGAGCAGATTGTCCCATCGCATCACAGAAGGTGCCACCTCTCTTTTTCTGTAATTGAATTTCATGAAAGAAGCAAAGCTATTCTTTCCCAATGTAATTCAACCGGGCTCCTGGCTGGATTGACAAGGAAAGCACCTGCTTTGTTTGCTTTAGGTTTGGGCAACAGACCCTTCTCACCTGATGGGGGTTGGTTAATCCATAACCCCAGCTTGTGGGGGCAGCAGCAACACCTGTCGGCCAAGCAGGCTGTTAACCTCATTCATGTCCTAATATTAGGCTGGCTTTAGATTCTGTTGGGTTGCTGTGAAGAACATTTGTCCTTCCAACTGTGTCAGCCACAGAAGAGTTGAATAACATGAGATCACTGATATCGGAAATGCTTTTCGTTGGGCCTTAACGTTGCCCACATGAAGAAAACTAGGAGTCTGAAGCATCTGCTAACTTACTGGAATTATTATGGGTTGGATGTATGCCATAGATGGATAATATTTTCTAATACATCTCTCACTATCTTCTGAGCTTTGTTGAAAGGCTTAACCCTCCCTCCTAGAATCTGGGCCTGGGCATAGGAAGGGATCTATTACCATGAGGAAAACATTGAGGCCAAATTCATGCTTGAGGATGTTCATGGAAACTTTCTTTCCCGTATCTATAAGGGTTGTCCTGATCCTGCATCACAGGCTTTACTGGGTGCAGAGAGAAATGATGTTTGGGCACTTACGATAAGCAAAACAGATCAAATATTTCAAAATGTAGACCAGGGACAGGGAACTTGTGGCCATTCAGATGTTTTAGCCTACAACTCCTATCAGCAAAGCCAGTGAGGGTTGATGAGAGTCATAGGTCAAAACATTTGGAGGGAGACAAGTTGCTTGCATAAGAACATAAGAAGAGCCCGGCTAGATCAGACCAGGAGTCCATCTGCTCCAGCACTCTATTCACACAGTGGCCAATCAGCTGTCGAGGAGGGACCCACAAGCAGGACATAGTGCAACAGCACCCTCCCATCCATCTTTCCCAACAACTGGTGTATATAGGCTTTCTGCCTCTGATACTGGAGGTTAACACATTGCCATCAAGACTAGTAGCCATTGATTGCCTTCTGCTGCAGGAATTTATCCATCTCCTTTTTAAAGCCATCCAAATTGGTGGCCATCACTGCATCTTGTGGTAGTGAATTCCGAAGTTTTACTATGCGCTGTGTGAAGAAGTACTTTCTTTTATCTATTCTGAATCTCCCAACAATCAACTTGATGGGATGTCCCCGAGTTCTAGTATTATGGGAGAAGGATATAGATGGAATGTCATGCATAATACTTTTTTCTTGGCAAGAGCATCCTTAATTGAAGGGCTACTGGTGGAAAGCTGTTCTGCTAACCCAAGTGCTTTTCATTCCTATTGCCTGTGGCTGTCTGGAACCAACACCCTTCTTGGTATCTAAAGCATTCTTAATTAATACAATTGATATAATCCTCATTCAAAGTATCTTCAAAAGTGATGTCTGCCCTTTGAATTGGGCAGAGCCCTGGTCACTAGGTCTTCTTTTCTATTGGTTGTTAGATTTGAGCCATTAAGTACAGAACAGACATTATTAAAATGGCTGAAAAAGTCAGACGACTTTATCAGACTCATTCAATCTGTTCCTGGATGCAAGGGGGTATCTGACACAGGTCCTATGCAGGGTGAAATGAGTATAAAGGGGACACACACACACACACACACACACACACACACACACACACACACATATATATATATATATATATATATATATATATATATTATATGCATGCAATTCTGGCAAAGTACAGAAATACCATCGAATGTGGTAATAGACAAAAATTTAGCCTCCTATGAATTTAAGTTTACATTTAAAATAAAACCCAGGTATTTAGCCTACATAGTTGTGAAGATTTTTTTTAAGGTATGGACAATGCTTTCCTGAAAGCTCAAAAGCCATGTACCTATCTTTTCTATCATCTTCTCTACTGAATACACAAGCAGGCACTCTTCCTATGTTTCCACTGTGGTAGTGTCATGGAGGAGCATCCGGACCCCTGTTCTTCAGAAGATCCTGATTCTTTTCTTCAGGAGAAGAGGCTCCAGAGTTACTTGTTCAGGGACAGGATTCACCTAGAAAAAAGCATCACATGGCTTCTGCTATCCTGGGATCCGTGTCCCCAGAAAGCCCTCAGGGGTCAGCTTCCCTGCATCCAGAGTGGTTGCAATGCCATCGTTAGACTCTGAGGACTCAGACCATGAAGACACTTGCACACCACACCCACTTCCACAGCTTGAGGCTACTAAAACAGGCCAGATCCCTTTAATAGAGAAAGCTTCAGTCAGTGTAGATGCAAAGCCAACCAGCCTAAATGTAGACAACTTCCTGCTTAAGGCTCAGTCTTGATCTGCTCCTTGTTGGAGCAACATAGAAATAATTCTCTAGCCTGAGGACTACTTGGAGCTTTCCATGGTGCTGATCTCTCTCTGTCTTCTTGTTTACCTGAGAAGCCTGACCTAACCTAAACCCTGGTCAAGATCTGATTCGTAGCATACCCCTGCAACCCAGGTTAGAGCACAGGGCATTAGCAAAAACCATAGTCTGAAATGGCACAGGTAGATGTGCCATCCTGTCAAAGCAAAAACAGCAAAGAATCTTGTGGCACCTTAAGGTTTAACCAATTTAGGCTGCAATCCTATGGTTCCTTGAATAGCAGTCCAAGAGCCCTAGGTTTTTTTGTTTTGTTTATATCTTATGCATTGAGAGCAGAGACAGAGGTCTGCCTTTGCAAAGGGAGACCTCATCTCCCAAGTCTCATCCGGGAGGCTGTGCTGAGATCCACACCGAGTGCTTCTCCAACATCAGAACTCTGGCTTGGATAGCACAAAAGGAGGGCATTCTGGTGGAATTCCCTGGATGTGCCAGGAGAGGAAGTGGATCCTGTGGCCCCCACAGCTTTACTGTACCCCCCACCTCCTCAGTGGTAGGATTGCTCAGCCCTTGTAGCATTAGGTAGCGTGGAATACAGCCCACTTCACCAGATTATGAAGTTTTATGGCAGGTGTAGATACTGTCCCAGCCATTATGCTTTGTATTTTGTTTCCATTTGTCCCACCCTCTGTACCTGTGTGTACTAGAGATGGATGAGGATCTCATTTCATTTCATATTTGATCAGAATTTACCAAAATTTGAAGATTTCTTCATATTCAGGATGAAAATAACTTAAAAGAAAATTAAATTAATTGAGAATTAAAGAAAAACAATGACTGTGGGAGAAATGGAAACAGACAGAGTTGTTCATCTGGTCTCAGGGATTCGAGTGCTTTGTTCTTAAAAGTTTGGGTTTGAATCCCTGTGAGTTCAATCATTTTAGAGTTAAATTAAGTTGAATTAACCTTCCCCCCCCCCATCGTAGGCTCCTCATTATTAACAGCTACATGGCAGGCAGGTACTGTACATCACTTTCCTCTCCAAGCTGAAAATACCTGGACCTATTGTATTTCACCAGTGCAAATGGGTGTGGATTTCTTTTCAATTTGATTTTGATAAGAACTTATCAACATTTGCAAATTTCTTCATATTCAGGATGGAAAGAACTTTTTTTGTTTGTTTTTAAAAAACTGAATGTAGGAGAAAATGAAACTGATAGAATTGTCTATCCCTGGGAGCTGTCTTTAAGCCAGCAATCAGCAATCTTGGAACAGACCCTTATGATTCCATGTGGTGTATCGCCCACATTTATTTCAGGAAGACAGTTACCTTCAAGAGCAGTAAAATAATCCAAGGTTACTATATCAAGGAAAACATCACCCAAAGGTCCCCAGGTAATTTAGATCATGGAATGCAAATGCCCAGGATCACTTATGTTCAGTACATAGGAAAAACAGCAACTCAGGTACTCACATGTTTTAGGAACCATAAATTTGCAGTATTGACAAAATTATTGGAATAACCAGTTGCTATGCACCCCAGTTCAGATAAGCACAGGCTATCAAATCTGTCAGTTATTGCAACAGAGATGCCAACTGACCCAAGAACATTGGAAATAAGAGAAAACTTCTAGATAAATAAATGACGCACGTGGTTCTGGTTCTGTATTGGCTTATGAAGCATCTGAGCCTTACTCTATTGCTAGAGGAATCTTCCTATGAGTTGACCCTTGTCTGTTTGTTGCTTACATCAGTAGTTGGCAGGATGGGGTAAACAGTGGGAGCGAGACCCTTTCTAGCAACCCACACCATCGATCTGCCTTTTTTGGGGGTGGGGTGGGGGTGGCACTGCGTTGCTGAAGCCTGAACCATGCTAGTCTAGGTTTGGTTTGCCTTTGAGGGAAGCTCACTTTGCCTTGGGAAGCTCCAGAAATGGTCCAAAGATGCTCATTTGGCTTTGGCTGGGTTCGATGCACAACCTTAACACGCACGCACACACACACACACTTTCCAAGTAAGGATAATACCCCATGCCACAAGATCTTTCCTAGGCTGAAACTCCACACAAAAGTAAACCAGTGGTTTTAGTGGGTTTTAGTGGGTGTGGCAATGATCTTCGCTTATGGTAGCTCCTTCTTGTTCCTTGGCCATTGGCAATGACCTGCTCGTGATGACTGTGTTTGCTGGCCATGAGCACAAGATTTCTTATGCTTATGCCTTACATCCACGCCCAGCAAGCTTGGGGGCGGGGAGGCTGTTGCGGGTGGGGGACTGAGGTGGGGAGGTTCACCATTGGCGGCCTCTACATGGTGCCACCAGGATGGGGAGGGCACTGGGCAGCTCCACAGCTGCATTTTCCCCTCCCTGCTTCCTTTCCGTCTCGGGGTTTCCTCCTTCCCTGCCTGTAGGCAGTGTGGGCTTGCTGGTTGCCCATTTGGGGGCCAAGCAGGATTTTTTTGCTCATAATATAAGTTTATTATGAAGGTTTTTTTTGCCTACTTCACACTGTAAGACAGGCTGGGAGTATTAAATAGGTTAATCTGGTGGTAAATTTCAGTTTGCTTCTTTTAAAAAAACATTTTAAGGTGTTTTATTCTGTTTTTATTTCATTCTTGTACACTGCTTTGAAATTTTTTGAATAGGGAGTGGTATATAAATATTGTAAATAAATAAATAAATAAATAAATAAATAAATAAATTTTTCTGGTCACATTTGGCAGTAGGCAGGTATGTGTGGGCATCTGGAGCAGGATTAGGGTTGGTGCGCATTCTGAGGCACTGTTCAGGTGATTGGTAATGCCTGAGGTTCCCAGCTCTGAGCTTTGCGGCCACAGCTGGCAAGATAAGGGTTACCTTTGGGGCGGACCTTCCTTACCCACTTATAGCCCCACAGCATGTGGGGGACACAATGGAAAGCCTTCCTACCCCAAAAGGGGGACAACTGTGGAGTGGTGAAATAGAAGCACCACGACACAGCCTGCGAATTCTTGCTCAAATGTTTTAGAGTGGGAACCAGCTGAAAACTTGCTCAGCCTTTTGGGACCCAACCTGTAACCCCCTGCTCAATGCAAGAATCCACCCTACAGCATTCTTGACAGATGGTTGTCCAGCTGCCTCATGAATGCCTCTAGTGTGGGAGAGCTCACAACTTCCCTAGGTAACTGGTTCCATTGTCATACTGCTCTAACAGTCAGGAAGTTTTTCCTGATGTCCAGCCGGAATCTGACTTCCTGTAACTTGAGCCCGTTATTCCATGTCCTGCACTCTGGGATGATAAAGAGTCAGTAGTTAACATTGAACAAGTTTCTATGTTATTTTTCATTTTTTAAAATATCAATACAGGTGTATGATAGGCTCTCTTGGTGATACCATCTCCAAACAAAGCTCAGAAGTCTGGAACTTGTAATAGGGCTCTCTTGGTGGTGGCACCTTTGCTGTGGAATGCCTTCCCCTTGGAATATAGACTGAAACCAGCATTGATTAGTTTTCAGTGCCAGGTGGGGGAAAAAACCCTTTTCTGCAAAGACTTTTGAACAGTCGAGCCTATCTATCCGAGCAGGATAATTGAAGGTGTATATATAATTTGACACTGACTGACCTTTGTGTGTTTTATAATGTAATGTAATTGCATTTTATAATGATAATAGATTATAGATTGTGGTCTCCCTGGGATCGTTTTACGATGGAGTACCTATTTATTTATTAAAAAGGTATAAATAAATAGCCACTATTTATTTGAATAATATTTAAGCATGACATAAAAGAAAGGAGCCCTTTAAGAGCTTGTATCACGAAGAGGGCCTCACAGCAGGAATGGCCCACTGTTGGCCTGGTGAAAGAAAGAAAAAGGCCCTCATTGTGCGACCCACTCAGGAACACATCAGGACCCTCAGTTTGAGAAGCACTGTTGTATTTACTGTTTTACTCTGTACAGCACCATGTACATTGATGGTGCTATATAAATAAATAAATAATAATAATAATAATTGTATGCCATAAACCAGCAGCCAGAGTAGGCACAGAAGAAAACATAGCTGCAGTGAAAAAGCACCTCCCATTCAGATGCTTTCCCCGCAAAGGAATCTACGAATTGGTGATAGGCCATATACTAAAACAAAGATCCTGTCACCCTTGTGTGAATTGCTTCATTATATCGTTTAGTCACTAGGTGGCACTGGACTTATTTGTAGCAGATTGGAATCAGGTGTTTCTTGCTGCTGTTCTGTCTTAAGAAGGAAAATAAAGTTCTTGGCTTTGCTTCCTGATTGGTGTATCCTCTAAGCCTTCCACAACAATTGTAGTGCTACCTGGTATGATTAAGGGCTCCATCACACGTAATCCCCCCCCCCCCACTATGCCTCTGATTTTTTTTACTTCTGATGCATAAGTGCATCAAACTTATGGTTGCTTTCACCTGAATACACTGCTCTTTCAATTGTTTGCTACTTCACTCTTTCTTCCTCCAGTTCATTGGTTTCTCCTTCACCCCATTTAACAAGACATATATGAGCAGGTCCTGTCAGATGAGTACTTCAACCAGACCACCTTTCTGCCCGGCAAAAATGGAACAACAATTTAGTCTGGCTCTTTGGGGGCATCAAGAGAGTACAATCCTGTCTCTGGAGAGATTCAGGCATTGTACAATTTTAAAAAATGCTTTCGAGCCTGGGATGCAAGGTTTGGTTTTTTAATTGAGGCTAGGAGCAGGCTGCTGGGAGAGATCGCTTTTCCTTGCCAGGACCTGATGCAATCCATTTAAGCCAATAGCCAGACTCCCATCACAGCACATGCCCCCAACAAAGGAAACCGTGAGAGTACAGCACTACACAAGGCTTAAGGGCGCATTAAACGCGCTTAAGGAAAATAACCCAGACTTTAGGTATTCTAGGAAAAGACAGAGAAGGCTGGGGAAGAGGTGGGGTGTCAGCAGGACAGGCACAGCGTCGTGTGAGTACCGTGCTGCAAATCCGCACACCAGGCATGGCGAGAGTGCACTAAATCGCTGGTGTGATGGAGCTTACAGAAACAGAATCTCAGGTAGGACAATGCATATAGGGCCTGGCTCAATTGAAAGTGGCTCCCATTGAGTTCTATGGAACATAGTAGTTTGGTAAGTAGCGGGGAGAGATAGCAAAACCTCCCCCTGAGATCACCAGGGATGAGGATCGGTTAAGCCCTGTCCGCACTGATGGTGTTTCAGATGCACCCCGTGTCTTCTCTCCCATAAGTGAGTGCCTATCATACATTCCTATGATTAAAACCTAAATCACTTGATTTGTGCTTTCTCTCAGAGGTCTCTGCAATATAAAGTTCCACCACCATATACATCCCACCCATTGTAAGGATGGTCATTCTGGGATTGTTGGATCCAACAGTCGCACACATGGAGGTCCACTCATCCCATAGGACTTCCACTGGTGCAAAGGTACTACCCTGTGTGTTTCTGCCCACTGCAGATCCCTGCATGCCCCAAATCTACTCTCCTTTGCAAATCACAACCCTCCAGAACAGATTTGTTCTGCTAGTGGTTTCTGTTCTGCTAGCACAGGGATGGGCTACTTGTGTCCCTCCAGATGTTTTGACCTACAACTCCCATTAGCCCTAGTGAGCGTTGCCATTAGTAACAGATCATGGGAATTGTAGGGCAAAATATCCCAAGGGCCGCAAGCTGGCCACCCCTATGTTAGTAGACGACGAGTGTTGGAGGGCTTGATTCATACATCTATTGTTCCCATAAGCTAGGGTGAACATATGCGAAGGAGGACAGGGCTCCTGTATCTTGAACAGTTGTATTGAATAGGGAATTTCAGCAGGTATTGTTTGTATATATGGGGAACCTGGTGAAATTCCCGCTTCATCACAACAGCTGCACAAGCTACACTAGGGTGATCAGATAAAAAAGAGGGCAGGGCTCCTGCAGCTTCAACTGTTGTGATGAAGAGGGAATTTCTCCAGGTGCTGCATGTATACAAATGACACCTGCTGAAATTCCCTTTTCTATGCAACTGTTGAAGATACAGGAGCCCTGTTCTCCTTTTTATATGGTCACCCTAGGCATGCTGGGAGTTGTAGGCCTTTTTTCCACCTAAACATGCATCTATGGTAATCCAGGGTTACTCTTCTCCATATTAACAAGGTGAGGGGGAGAGATTGGGGTTTATTTAAGGCCACTCAAAGCCAAACTAAAAGTTGTTAAAGTACAAATAATGGAATGATGTGTGCTAGCTTTCTCTACTTTCCTGTACACATGCATAGCCCTGATTTGCATTAGGACCATGGTGCTCTGGGAAAGGAGAATAATCTCTCCATTGGAGTCGATTGAAGCTTTTCTTCTTAAACCCTCCCCACCACCACAGTGTATGTGTGTATAGAAAAGTGCCTCCTCTCCTGGAATCTTCCTTTCCTAGAATTATTATTATTATTATTATTATTATTATTATTATTATTATTATTATTATTTATTTATTTATATAGCACCATCAATGTACGTGGTGCTGTACAGATAACACAGTAAATAGCAAGACCCTGCCGCATAGGCTTACAATCTAATAAGTTGTAGTAAACAATAAAGAGGGAAAGGAGAATGCAAACAGGCACAGGGAAGTGTAAACAGGCACCAGGTAGGGTGAAGCTAACAGTATAGAGTCAGAACAATCTCAATATTTGAAGGCTATAGGGAAAAGAAAAGTTTTTAGCTGAGTTTTAAAAGCAGTGATTGAGTTTGTAGTTCTCAAGTGTTCTGGAAGAGCGTTCCAGGCGTAAGAGGCAGCAGAAGAAAAAGGACGAAGCCGAGTAAGGGAAGTGGAGGTCCTTGGGCAGGCGAGAAGCATGGCATCAGAGAATGCCACAGTTCCAATCTGAATTGGGGCTAAAAGCACTTACAGGAGAATAGAGAAAGCTAGAATGCATAGTTCCACTGGACATTTAGTTTGGCCCTCCTTGGTTCCCCTAGTTTGAACCAGGATGATCTGGCCCAGATCTCCCTGTTGCGTCCATGGCATTGATGCTGCTTTTGATCAAGTATTTCAGAAAGCAGTCCAAGGGCCAGATCTACACCAAGCGGAATATAACACTTTGAAAGCAGTTTGAAAACGGTGTATGCAATGTGTCCTGGCCCCCAACAGTTGTCAATATTGTTATAAACTGTTATAAAGCAGTAGTGCAGATCACACCCGGGACGGCGCACTGTGCCTTTCCTTACTGTCACCTCATTCATGCCAATGATCTCCAATCAAAGGACAGAGCAGGAGCTTCCTTCCTGTATTCCAAATGTGCTGTCCCAATCAAAAGGGCCCGTGGTTCAGATGATGTCTCCAAAGCAAACAAAACAAGCTGGTCACGTGTTTGGCCAAGACTGCCTGCAATTCCAATGTATTGGCACAGTGAGATCCCTAATTACTGCCTCTTTTAAATATAAGTTAAATGTTGTGCAAATCAAAATTTATTGTAGTGCTTCCATGCAACAACTCCCCCCCACCCCCCGCCCCACAAACAACCTTGTAACCCAAGTATTTCTGCCCGCAGGAGATAGACCAGAAAGAACATTGAGAAATGTTGGTTTAATTCATTGAATTGGCTTTCTGCCTTGCTGCCATGTGTACATGAAGTGTGTGTACATTTCGCTGCATCAAGGCATTGCCAGAGTGCTTGGTGAGTATGAAGAGGGTACAGTTTTGTTTGGGGCTAAACTGATTTTTGGGGTGGATGGCTGTATGCCCAAAGACAAGTGAAGATACGCAGTTGTCTGCTTCACTGAGTTGACACATACTATTTGAAGCACAACCTTCGAAATCAGGGATGCTTAACCTCAGGCCCACAAGCTGAAACTGGCCCTCCAGAGTTCCCCAGATGGCCCTGCCCCTTCCCCTGACCCCAACGCCCTTCTCCCCACCCCAGGACCATTTGATGCTTCTCCAGCTTTTGCGTATTTCTTTCCCTGTTCTAAAAGGCTGAACGGCCTCTCCAAAGGCTTAATGACAGGCTGTAAGAGCATTAAACTAAAATAGGCTGGTATTTTTGGCATCCACCCCCTGCCTTTTGACTTTGGTCCTGCTCTTTTTGCCTTCAGCCCTACCCACCACTGGAATGCAGCGTCTAAGCGCTTCTCCAAAACTGAATCTGGGCCTCGGGCTGAAAGAGGTTTGACGCCTTGTTCTAAATGTTAGCACACATTTTTGCACTTAATTAGATGGCTTTGGCGTGTGTTCGATTTCTGAAGACAAAACTGGTCCGTCAGTTGTCTGCGCTGCTGATCGGCTACATGGCCCGAAACACGAGAAGCTCCCCTAGCAAAGTTAGGTGCTCCTTTCTCCTGGAGACCTTGAGTACACCATGGATGGCCCCAGCCTTCGTGTTGAGAGCCGCTGTGCTCTAAATACCAGCTGTTGGGCACCGGAACAAAACAACACACACAGAGAAAGCCAGAGGAAGGCTCTTGCCTTCACACCCTACTTGTGAGCTACCAAAGAACATCTGACTGGCCACAACAGGGCTGGTGCAAAGGGTAGGCATGGTTGTGCACCTATCAAGACCCCATGCCTCAGCAGAAGGCTACTGCCAAGAGCCCCCCTGGATGTGCTCCTCTTCTTCACCATGACAACCTGCTTGTTCACTTGCCTCGCCCTCTAGCCCAGACAACTGCGGTGGTGGGATGGAGGAGCAGTAGATGCCATGGCCTCCTTGCTCACTGTCAAGCAAGCAAGTGGGAGCAATGATGAGAAGAGAGGATGGGGAGCAATAGCAGCTGGTGACAGTGGCACTGAGAAGGTAGAGGAAGGGCGGCCATTGAGAGCATCTTGCCCGAGGGCCCTTAAAATCCTGGAACAGGCACTGAGCCACAACCAGAAACAGAATCCTGGACTAGACGGCCCATGGAATACTGTGAAGCAACTCCTCTATTCTGATACTGCAAGTTAATAGAGCCCCTGCATGAGTGTTGAAGTAGTCCCTTTCAGACATGACAAGAGGCTGGCATTGGAAGCAGCCTGTGGATAGGGGAAATCTGGTGTGCTACATGCTGTACTGTGGGGTGGAATGACAAGGTTAGGGGGATAGAGGTAGGGCAGGTAGGTAAGTAAAGAAAGTTTATTTGTGTAGCCGAAGCCATTACAAACATATATATAATCAAATAAAACAGAATAATCAAATATATTACAAATATATAAGATTACATTACAAGACTAAAATCATCCCAAAGCATCGTTCAGTAGACTCTATTCAGTTGCAACTTAAAACCTGATCATCATTATTAGAAAACTTCCTCCTTAAAACTGACACTTTAAAAGCGAAACAGGCTACTTTTTCAGAAATGGATGGAGTGGTATCCCCCAATAAAAATTGGGGCAGGTGAATCTGACTGGCAGGATATTCCTCATGTCTTCTAATTTACGGCACAATCCTATAGATTGCATCCTTGCTGCTTGGATGCCTCTGAACTCAGAGGCTTCTGAGATTCCTATGCTCTGTGGCCTGAACCAGCAGGGTGGGAGGAAGGGCAGAGGCAATCTTCACTTCCACTTCCTCCATGTTTGGTAATTTTTGCTAGTTGGACTTTTCAGCCCATCAAGCGATGGAGCTTTGAAGCAGGAGAGAATGAGACAGGAGGAGGCTTAGGATATCTGGTATCCTGGCCTCTCTGGTCTCCTCCCCTCCCTGCCCATTGGAATGACCCCTTTCCTTCTCCTCCAAGGTTACTTTTCCAACTTCAGAGAGGCAACTGGCATGGCTCTCTTTGTGCCGGCTGTGAGGGGTCTGGGTCTGGAGTTGGATCTCCTACTTTCCCTTCTGAGGTTGGAGCGGTCTCCAACCTTGGAGGGTTTTTCCAAGCTACATTACAATCCAATTCTTCTCGATTATCCCAGAGTGCAGGACACAGAATAATGGGCTCAAGTTACAAAAAGCCAGATTCTGGCTGGACATCAGGAAAAACTTCCTGACTGTTAGAGCAGTATGACAATGGAACCAATTACCTAGGGAGGTTGTGGGCTCTCCCACACTAGAGGCCTTCAAGATGCAGCTGGGCAGCCATCTGTCAGGTATGCTTTAAGTTGGTTTCCTGCATTGAGCAGGGGATTGGACTCAATGGACTTATAGGCCCCTTCCAACTCTACTATTCTATGATTCTATATACACTTACTGGGAATACATTCCATTGATGATAACAATGAGGCTGAGGAGGAAGAAGTTTTTAAACTGCCTTTCATCCAAAAATTTCAGGGAGATATTAAAAAAAGAGACCCCCAAATGGTAATATAATACTAAAATGCAGTACAAGCAACACACAATGAAACCATAAAATGACTTAAAAGGCAGTCTAATATAAAAGGACAACCTAACCTGCTAAAACAGCCAAGCGAACAAAATGTTTTAACCTGCACCGAGCAGACAGTAAAGTCAGTGTGAGGACCAAACTCCACAAAAATGGGGTGCCATAACAGAGAAGCTTTCTCCCTTATTAATGTATAATGTGTGGAAGGTACTTTGGGGAAAGTCTCCCCAGCAGATATTAAGACATAAGTGGGCTGGTACAGGGAGAGACATTCATTCAGTTGATGGGATTTACTTCTAAGCAGCCATGCCTAGGATCGTGCTGTGAATTGAATCTACTCTTCAAGAGGTGCTTCTTGTCATGTCAGAGTGCTGCAGGGTGAGAGAAGCTGCATTTGCTGATTGCTGAAACTCCTTGTACATCTATTGTACCTTTAGGACTTGCTTTGCCCATACAATCCCATTGGGCTGAGAGGCCCATACAAACCAATGGAGATCTCATTAGGAGGCCTTACTAATTGCTCTCTGTGACAAGTTTGGATGACGAGATCCAGCAGATTTTTAGTATGATTGTTCCACAATTGTAGGCTCTTGAAGATAGTTTTTCTTTGATTGTTCTCCATTCCCATTTTTTTCTTTCTTTTGGAAGAGACACCTGTTCTGTCAGGCTTTTGGTTTAGTATACAATTTTCTGTGGCTGCGCTGGTGGCATTGAATTGTTTTTCAGTGACGTGTAAATCTCTTTGAACCTTTGAGAAAAGTGGTATATATATATCTTTCACTATCTCTATCTCTATCTCACTAGATTTGAATGTAAGTGATGGCAGTTACAACTTTCTTCAGTACTTTCTTGGAAATTGAGTTGTCATTCTAAAATTTGTGTTTGCAAGTGGGAAACTGTTTCAGTTCTTGTTGCAATTTGCCTCTGTAGATATATAAAGCAAGATATCTGAAACTATGGAGTCACTTTCAGGGGTCCAATATACAAAATGTTTTAGTTGAATTATTTCTTTTGAAAGCTGACCTTAACATCACTGAACATTACTGAAAGCCGCCCTTAATATCATCACTTTTAGAGCATGTTTTAAAACGTGCACAAAAAAAAAAAAAAAGCGTGTGAGAAGGAGGGAGAGAAAGCTGATGATCTTTATTTTAATTTTATTGTTTATTTATTTATATCCCGCCTTCCACTAAAATTAGCATTCGAGGCAGCTAACAATAATAAAGACAAAACATTACATAACTAAAGCAACCACATCAGTTAAACACACATTAAAGAAAAATGCACCTGTTCCAGAGAAATTAGAAATAAAAAGCACCCACCAGTTGAAAAAACTAGTTCAACAAATAAGATAGGTCGCCAAAAATGAAAGGAAACCCCAAGTAGTGAATGAAAAAAAAGTCAAGGGCAAGGGGTGGAAATGGAGATATGTCTTAGAAAATATTTATTTGTTATTGCTGAAGTGTTTTGGACTTATGAGGTCCTTTTTCAGGGCAATTCAAGTAAATAAGATAGCCTTTTTATTCATTGGAATAATTCACACATAGAATGTGAGGTTGGCCTGGGAATCAGAGTTGGGAAGGGGTCTTGCAGGCTACCTAGTCCAACCCCCTGCTTGTTACGGTCATTAGTTCACATGATTAAACAACCCATGATTAACAAACCATGGATTGTTTGTGTGCAAGCAAAAGCGAGCAAGTAGGCTTCTTCGCTCCCAGTCACCTGCTTCCGCTTTCTTAACCCAGGAACGTCCCTGTGCTGCAGCCAGGAGTGTTCCGCTGCTGTGGCTGCCAAGGGAACAATGCATTCACACATCTCCAGTGTCGCAGTTAGCGTAGCTCCAGAGAGCCCACAGGTGAGCGCTGAAGCTGGAAATACTAGATCAAGAATCGAGATGTATTTATTTTAAAAGATTTTTAGGCTGCCTTTAAAGGCGGGACCCTCTCTCAAGCTGGCACACAAGTTAAAAACAATACATGCCTTGGCAAAATATAACAGGCAAGCAATAAATAAATGTTCAGTGAAAAGGCTTTAAAAACAGATCACAGCAATATAATACCAAGATCCTAATCCGCTTAACGGTTGTGGCTGTAAGGCAGGGATGTGGAACATGTGGCCCTACAGATGTTGTTGGACTGCAATTCCCATCATCTGTCACCATTGTCCATACTGACTTGGGCTGATGGGCATTGCAGTCCAACAACATCTGGAGGGCTCCATGTCCCTCCTCTCCTCCTCCGCTATATAGGGCTTAGAGGTGGAAATATTTTCACGATTGTGGCCTTTTGTCGTTGCAGCCTACAAGATGCTGCTTGTCCTTCAGTCGAACATTGCCAGCTTCACGGAGAGACCACAACGGGGATTTCGAACAGGTTGGCCTTTGTGAGAAAAACGGAACCCTTCTTCAATGAAAGCAGGGAGGGTCTATCCGGGTTTGGGTAGACGCAATCTGCAAAAGGGGAGTGTTTGGGGGGTGGGAATCGATGCTTTGATCAGCTATAAAGCATAACAACAGCTGTGTAGAGAAGGTTTGCTGTGGTTAGCTGGCATTTATCTCTTTTGCAAAGCAAGTACCTTGTAAACCAGTAAAAATTAACTGCGAGAGCACAATGCTGTTTTTGTGACTTCGGAATGCAGATAAAGCTCTGCTTCTCTTGGCAGGCGGATGAAAGGAACAGAGGATTTGCATACAGGTGAGGCAAGGCTGTTGTCCAAGTCACTGCCAGGTATGCAAAGTGCCTCCAGCTGTGTAGGGGCTATCTTTTCATTAAACTGGAGAGATTTCCACCTGACCAGTGGCAGCCAGAAGTGAGGGGCCGGATTCAGGGACGGGCAATACCAAGAAAGGTCATTGGATGGCAGCAGAGCATTTGACACACGCATGATGGCTGGCCTCTTGTCTTCACTGAGCATCCAGGCTCCCCTTGAGGACTCCCAGGGGCCGTCACTCCGCGAGCCGGAGACTGCAGACCCACAGCGACTTCCAAGCTTGAAAGTTGGCTCCAAACTCCGACATACATTTGAACAGAAAGAGTTTTGAACTCCCCGTTCTCAAACATTGTCTTAATGAGCCTCTATTAAGCAACTGTTTCAGCCCTCCAATGGAAAGCTGCCACCCACCCACGCAGGGTTGCTATGCCTCTAACAGCTGCTGGGAATGCCTAACCTGTTGGATTTCTGCCTGTCACGTACAAGGCTCCTGCCAGATAAAAAGCTGTTGCAGTCCAAATCTACTCAGTGGTTAAGTGCAAAAGCCAAAAATGTGTCCGATAGTGCTCACTCTTCTCCCCTTCTTACCTGTGGACAGAATTATGAGCCTTAACTAATACAAATACAAGCGTTACTTGAGTCCCTTAAGAGGCTTTTAAACTGAAATCAACAAGGTTTCCTCGAAAGCCAATTTTGTACAAGAGTAATTTTAACGTTGTTTTACCCAGAATTATTCCCTCCCCATTCCATTTAAATTCAATGGTCTACTCACTCCTTTGAATACTCAGCTACTTAGCCTTACAGGGTACCAATCCCTATGTGATATTTGAGCATCTAATCCAACAGGAGTCAAATGCAGTCCTTTGCTTGCCTTGTCTCACTGACATCAGAGCAGGTCAGCTAATGGCATTAAGAAAGGTAGGATGAGTTCCCAGGGGTTAAGGAGAAGATTTGATGGAAGAAGAAGTACACAGAAGTACACATGTTATACTACTGAGAAGGGCTATGCTCAGTAGTAGAGTGCATGTTTTGCATGCAAGAAGTCCCAGGTTCAACTCCCCACATCCTCAAGTACATTTTGTAAAGATCCCTGTCTAAAACCCTAGAAAGCAGCTGCCAGTCTGTGTAGACAATACTGAGCTAGATGTAAGGCCAAGTTGATATAAGGCAACTTTCTGTGTTCCTAACAGGCTCATTTTTGGCCATTATATAATGTTGCCAGTTTACCTATGATTTTGCAAGAAGAGAGGCAGACAAACCCTGCCCTGAGGAGCTTACAAATGAAGAAGAGCAAGATTAGACATGGAACAGTTTAGATAAGGTAGGATATATTATTCCATCTCTGTGTATGTTTAAGGCACAATCCCAAACAAGTATGTACATATACCTGACAACTATTGCAATTAAAATAGGCATTCAGCAAAATGCCATAGACAATAACAGATTGATTATACCCCATAGACGGTTGTCAACCCATCTAGAAACCAAAAACAATCTCCCCACACACCAACCCCCCCTTCCAAACTTACCTACTTACTCAGAGAAAGTTCTGAAAAACAAATTGGTTATTGCAGTTTGGCACCAAGTGTCACTGGTTTGGGCTTTGGCACAGGAAAGCTGGTGGAAATTTCCACAGCTTCATCTGCAAAAGTTCTTCTTTCCAAGCTGCTCTTTGATTGAAGTGGTTGTATGTGAACTTAGAGACAGCCTGGCGGTGTTTGAGAGAAAAATTCTTCCATGCATAAAATGGCATAAAATTGTATTTGTTGTTGTTTTTAATTGGCCAGACTCCTCAGTAACAAAATATAACAGATGCTCGGACTACTGACTGATCAGTGCCCATTCTTGTCAATTCCTCCTTTTCATTAAGAAAATAACAGCCTAAAATATTATAGTTTCAAAGCCCATGTAATGTCTAGCAAAATACAATATTGATTGAACGATGGACCTAAAGAGCTGTTATAGAGCAGTGGCTAAAGATAACGACTACAGATGAAGAAGTCCCTTTTTCAATCACATCTTTGCCATGAATACCCTTCAGGCAATTTACTCTGGCCATAGCTAGACCAGGCCTATATCCCGGGATCATCCCTGTGCATCCAAATGACACACAGGGGATCCCGGGAGCAGGCAGGGACGACCCCTCCATTTGCCTGGGCTAATCCTTAGGTCTAGCTAAGGCCTCTGTCTCAGCCTCAGGCTCCCCATCAGCAATATGGGGGAAATAATAGTGATGTACCATACAGGGTTGTTGTAATTATTACAACAAAATGGTATATAAATATTCCTAAATGTATTAATGATCATTATGAAGATGATCATGATGATCATCATGATAATAATAATTGATCATAGTTCCCAGACTTTTGCTAATACCAACAGATTATTTTCTTGGTTCAGGAATTGCTTATTACCTCTAGTTGTTGATGCTGAAAAACCATCAGCATACATGGGCCTCATCTACGCCAAGCAGGACATTGCAGTATGAAAGTGGTATATAAAAGGCAGAAGCCACACTACTGCTTTATAGCGGTATTGAAGTGCTCTGACAACTGTTGGGGCCCATTGACACACACCATATACCACTTTCATAGTGCAATATCCTGCTTGGTGTAGATGAGGCCTCTGTCTGTGAAATTATGCTCCATAGTACACAACTAAACATTGTCCTAAATTGTTGTGTTTGTGTGCATGTGCAAGGATGTGTGCAGGTGAGGTAGCTGAGATCACAGGACTTTTCAAGTTACAGCTGCAAGTTTTCTGGAGAAATTTCTGTAGTCAGAACATGTTTAGTCAAAGTCAGGTTAGATTACTGGTGTTAAAGCCAGAACCTTTCACAGTTTACCTAATCACTTCTTCATTCATTTATAAACCTCAGGTAATTCAGGAACATGCCTGAGTTTCAAGATTCAGGGTACACAAGAGCTCATTCTCTAGGTAAATGTCTCCTGTCTAGCACTCAGATAAAACATGATGTTAAGAAACACTGGATTTATTCTGTAGGTTGAGGACCGGACATAGGCTTAGAATGACATATTTTTTTTCATCCAGCCAACAAAGTTGATTAACTTTAATAACGTTGCCTCTAATGTTTCATTATAATCTTTATTTAAGGAAATGTTTGAGCATTAAGCATTTTTCCCACAGCACTGAAACAATGTGGCTTTCCTTGCCAAATATCACATTCACACATATCCTCTTCATTTCTGCAGCTTGAAGGTAATGTTTGGAAGTTTTCCATCATCTAGCTGCCAACTTACCATCATAGATTATTATCAGGATTCATTTGACTGAAGCATCTGAGGCAGAGGAAGGCATGTTCCTGGTTCTCTCTGATTTTAGCTGTTGCCCATATTTTTGTGCCAAATGCTGCCTATGCCCCACTCATTGTAAGGTTGCACATATTGACACCTCTTACAGTGGTGTTTCCTGCAGAGAGAACACACAAACACTGTGAAAGGGGGTTTGTGTATCTCTAAATGTTTGAGTTCACACAGTAGACATTTGTCACGGAGCAGCAAATGCCTGGGGCTGCCTGGCACATGTCTCTAGCAGCTTTGGGACGCTTATCTCCCTTTTACATCATGCGCTCCCCAAAGGAAACACCTGATTAAATGTGACCAATGTACTAATGTGGAAAATATAATCAAAGTATTGTATTGACTGGATTTGGAGTATTAGAATTCTGGTAAATTTCTCGAGACTCTAATAGTCATCATTGTTTGTATTCTAAAAGCACCTTACCTCCGTTAATAGCTAAGGGAATGGATTAACTTGCTTCCTGGTCAGACTTGTTTGACAGTATTTCCCCAAAAGTCCTGCAAAATGATGTTGTAGATTCTCCTATATTTTCAAAGCTTAATCTCTTTGGCATGTAAATGTTGACATGTATTCCATGTCACTTGGGATCCTTCCTCCACAAGCAATGCCATTTACTGGGTGACAACACTCAGAAGAACTTCTCTAGGGACAATACAGTTTCCTGGGGAAGCATTTAGGGCACAATCCTATGCATATTTAGACATCCTATGTTGGCTGGCTCATGCTGGGAGCTGTAGGGCCATTTTCTGTCTAAATTTGCATAGGATTGCACCCTTAAAAACTGATTTCTGAGCCCAGAAGTCATTTCATTCACTTTGTTATATCTGTTCTGGCTGATGCCAGTCTCCTGCCCCAGACGGGGATTAGAATTCATACCTTTTATTCTGCATGTATGAAGACAGAGCATGGGAGAGGACATGGTTATGTAATATAAACAAGTTCCAACTAGGCCAAAGTGTCTTTGGGCTTCACCACACACACATCTTTACCTGGGCTTCTGCTTCAGGATTCTTTGCGGGATTAAGATTGGCTCCTTTACACAGGCTGACATGTGCTCTGAATTGCACACGCCCTTTCTCGGTAAATTCTATATGTTTCCTATATGTTTCATTATACAGCCACTAGATGGCATTGCTGATTTATTGGATTAACCTTGCTTATCAGAGTATCTCCAATCTTTTTGAAAGTGGGATAAAGGGGGGAAAGTGCAGAAGATGTTCTGGAGGTTGACAATGTTGTGTAAAGGATCCACAAACCTCCACAAATGATCAATCGCAAGCAGGCAATAAATCACTCATGTAGAAATGCTCTTCAACTGGAATCTGCCTTTGATTGTCCAGTGGATGAATTCATTCTGTGCGTGAGCTTTCTTTCTGTGGATGCTTCCAGATGTGGCTTTAATTGCAGTCACCTTGCCTCTTCCTTCATACAATTTTACCAGAAGGGTATTTGTGTCCAGACAACAACATAAGCAAATTGGAATCCTCCCAAGTTTTTTCCATTGTTTCTTCCATCTTTTTTCTTATCTCAGAAAATGTATTAAGGAGGTAAAGAGCATAATAGCAGCACATGTGAAAGGAAAATATGTGATTGAGGCACATTGGGAGAAGTTACTCCTGGGAAAGGTGGATGAGGTCTTGGAGATGCCCCTCATTTCTTCATTGCTTTTTGTGCATATCTGGTTTCAAAGCCATTTCATGTCCTGTACTGCAATTCTGATCTGGAACCATGTTTAATGCAACTAGATTGGGTTGTGAAACTGACCAAATGGTCTAATTAGAAATTGACTAGATTAGAGAATGGGTATTCTTGGGTGAAATGTATGGGATTTATAGCCTGACCCCAAACAATGTTTGCTTAGAACTAAGCACAGATGCATTCTTCTTGTCCTATGCTGTAGTCATGCCCTTTTAAAACCACCACCTTTCATAAAAATAATTTGAGATCATCCTGCTTCAAAAACAGCCCCCCACCCCAGAACAGAGTGTTAAAATGACACTGTGAAGCAATGACTTCAACATGTCAGGAGAAGGGTATGTGTGGCAACCTTGAGAGGCGTGGAAAGGAGAGAGGACCACACTGTCCACTCCTCTATGTTACGCCCACCACATGGATGGAATGTAGTGAGATGCCCACACCTCAAAACCACTGGATGCCCTGAAGTCTGGTCAATGCCAATTACACCTGTAGCTTATAGTGGAAAACCAGTGCTTTTGTAGTGCTAGAAGCATTCCACTTGGAAACTCCCTGCCTCTGCCATTTCTTTCCCAGCCTTAGGTGGGCATGGCAGAGTATAGTTTTTTCAGCTGTGTGACCTGCTTTGGATGCTTTCTGCTGGCATTTCACCAACTCCGCCCCCCCCCCCCATGCTACACAAAATTCCTTTAAATTTCAGTATATAGTTTATTCTTAATTAAATAATAAATATCAGAAACAGGAGACAGCAATAAAACAGAGAGAACTAAAATTATTGTGTGTAAGGAGTAAAGTTCACACGGTGTTAAAACCAGTAGCAAGTATTAATGCTGATCTAACCAGTCTGTTAGTGGTGTGGTGGGCCCAGACCTTTGGAACATTCCTCAGTGCCTTACCTGATGTAGGAAGAATCATTCCCAAAATTAGCATATAAATTGGCCAAAGTTAGCAGCCCTTAAAACACTACTTTACCTTCTGCGTCACGGCACATTTGCTATTTTTATTTATTTTTCTAATTAATGGGGGAGGTTTTTGGCTTTCCCAGCCTTTTGTCCTGTCTTTGCTAGGAGTGAATATTGAATAGTACTGTGAAAAATGTAGCAATATGAATAAGTAGACTGATGTCATAGGAGTAAAAAAAATAGTACCTGGTTTTTAAACCTATTGATGACCATTTTTCTTAGACAAAATTATAAATGGTAGCTTTTGCAGGGTTGGGTGGGGGTGGTAGATTCACATTTAAAAACTCAGTTAAAATGCATTTTGTCCCATTTTTAAGTTAACTCTGGCAGTGTAGCTCTGTGTCTTTCTGTCTGTTGCCTCCATGGACAGAGGAGGCTCTCTTCAGTGGATCGTTGTCCTCTGCATGTAGAGGTGATGAGAATGGTAAGGAAGGGAGTGGGGCTAATGTGGTTTTCCCCAGTCCCCCTTCTCACATGTAGAGTTACACTCCCCCTAAAGACACAGGTCCGCAGCTTGGGTGTACTCCTGGATTCAGGCCTGAGCCTGGATGCCCAGGTTTTAACGGTGGCCAGCAGTGCATCTGCACAGTTAAAGCTAGTGTGCCAGCTGCGCCCATTCTTGGAGATGTCTGACCTGGCCAGGGTGACACATGCCTTAGTTACATCCCAATTGGATTACTGTAACACACTCTACATTGGGCTGCCTTGAAGAGTGTTCGGAAACTTCAGCTTGTTTAAAGAGCTGCAGCCAGATTGTTGACCGGGGGCTGGTTACAGGGAACATACAACTCCCCTGTTACAACAGCTCCACTGGCTTCTGGTCTGTTTCTGGGCACAATTCAAAATGCTGGATATCACCTATAAAGCCCTATACGCTTGGGTCCAGGTTATCTGAAACACTGCATTCTCCCATATTAGCCTACCCGTGCTCTGAGATCTTCTGGGAAGTCCTTTATCTCAGTCCCACCAACATCCTAGGTATGCCTGATAGGTATGCGGGAGAGGGCCTTCTCCGTGGCTGCTCCAAGGCTCTGGAACTCCCTTCCCAGGGAGGCTAGACTGGCTTGCTC
Organism: Elgaria multicarinata webbii; assembly: GCF_023053635.1. NCBI lineage: Eukaryota > Metazoa > Chordata > Lepidosauria > Squamata > Anguidae > Elgaria > Elgaria multicarinata. The sequence goes on from NC_086172.1 coordinate 110,169,481, forward strand.
TGTGCTATACTTTTGGAGGCAGACAAAAACTTTTGTTTTGGCAGGCTTTTGAAACTCCTCTGGACCTGTGTTAATGTATTGGATTTTTTTCTTTTTCTTTTTAATCTGTTACTGTTTTTTTAATTTTTAAAAAATGTTTTTAATTTTACTGCAGGTTTAATTCTATTTTAACTTCTGTAAATTTATATTTATATGTTTTAATCGTACATGTTTTAATCTTGTAAACCGCCCTGAGCCAGTACTGGGAAAAAGGCAGGGTATAAACATAAATATAATAATAACAATAGAGCTTACAGAGAAAGAGGATGCCTGAATCCTCTTTGTCTGCAAGCTGTGTGAGTGAAATTTTAGAAACAGTTTCACTTCTGCAGCAGAAGCCTATGAGCTACATAATCTCCTGAGGGGTCAGAACAATCCTAGGCCTAGATGGACCCGTAATCAGGATGATACAATCAAATATGAATTAAGAAGTATGTATATTTATTTATTGTATTCCAGCCAACAGCTGAAGGAGAAGGATCCAACGGTGTCCCCAGCCACTAGCACTATTGATGTTGCGCGACTGGAAGCCATCATTTGCACGCCATCAATAGTGCAACAGCTCCGTCAGGTTTGTACTCTTGAAAGTTCTCGTGCAAAGATTATTTTTGACATTGGAAGTATCCCCAGATCATCGGGATTGCAGTACACTATCTGTGAAATCCAAAGACATGCCTGCTAGTCTTGCTGAGCATGTCGTCTTTGGGTTGGGGAGTCGCATTCCTTGAGACATTCTCCAAGAGTACAAGTGCAGCTCTGTGTAGACCTGTTGCACCCTTGCTCATGGCTGTTCTTGGCCTTTTCCCAGGATGGGCTGAATCAGCTGAAGTTGTGGTTGAGTGCAGTGGGGGCTGGCATCTTTCAAACAAAATGGGTGGGGTGTTGAATTTACTCTCCAGAGCCACCCTCTAAGGCAACATGGTAACAAATGGAGCACGTGCTTTGACTTTTCTTGGTGGCACACTTGCTCTTGCAGTCCTCCCCCACCCCCCGTCCTCCCCCACCCCTGGAAGATGCCGTGTCATGAGGACATGGCATCTGAGAGGCGATCGGGAGCCTGACTGCACGACACAGTTCCACAAGCTGTCAGCACAACAGCTGAGCTGGCTGCCAAGAAGGTAAGATGCCAACTACCAGGGGAACATCTCTGCCAGCATTACACCTCGGAGCCATGTGACTGCTGCCTCGCCAAGAGTTGCTTTTATGCGCTTGCAGGAATGGAAAAACAAGCGTGCTGCCTTAATGTGTCTCCTCAAGCAAGAGGATGATTTACATGGGGAATTTAAAATGCCAAGTTAGGCATTTTGCAATTTGGCATTTGTGGCGGTTTTATGGCGACCGTACTAGGAGCTGGGGTGACACCCGACGGCAGCTACAGCTCAGGGGCTTCCGGCCTTGTTCTCACAAGCAGCCAATGAGGAGGACGGGACTGTACAATCTCAATGCTGGATTGGTCAAGTGACTACAATAAAGATTTCTCACTGGAAATCTGAGGGCCAAACCGCACCTCACCTGAGAGATCTCTGATCGGGTCTCCTGTGGTCTGTCTTTTTCTTCTTCCATATTTTAATGCATCTGCAGAGAACTCTGAATGCGATCAAAGCACAGTGTAGAGGGAGGGTGTTGGGTTTTTAAAAAAGCTTTCCTCACTGTGCTGTTTTCTAATCTATATAGTTACCTCAAAGTTGTGGTTAGCAGCACAGGTAAAATACAGGTGCATTTTCCCCCTCCCATGCAGGGCTAATAGCTAGTGCTGGAATTACAGAGGAGCCTGAGGGATTTTGCCTCCCTACTTTTTGAACTGGTCCCCCTAGCTAGGAGGCTTCGGGGCACCAAGATTTTGCTAAAATTGGGAGGAGTTAGGGCTCTGTGGATTTCATTAAAAAAACACCTGCTACTTCCTCCCATAATTTGAGCACAGTTAATAGCAACATGAGGGAGAGTAGGGGAGACAAACTGGGGAAAACAACACAGGGGAAGGATTGAACCTCATCTCTCTCTGCGTCTTTCAGAGCCCTGTCACAGCTGCATTCAAGAAAAATCTCAGGGTGACATCTAGGGCATGTTTATACCAGCCCTATATCCCGGGATCATCCCAGGATCATCCCTGTGCATGCAAATGACACACAGGGGATCCCAGGAGCAGGCAGGGATGATCTCTCCATTGTTCTGGGATAATCCTTAGGTGTAGAAAGGGCCCTAGTTGCAGATCCCCTGCATAATGTGCAGTTTGGTCCTCAGAGTACAAGTGAGGGCTCTTCTGTGCAAAAGATTCCTACACATAGAAAATGAGCCTGTCAGGCATAAAGCTAAGGTAGAAATCTCTGACATCTCATTTTCTACATGGAGAATTCTGGGGTACGGAGGAGTGTTCAGTCCTGTGATGTCCTCACATGCAATCTCTTGTGATATAGTCCAAGGCCATGAAGGTTCTGTACCTTCGATAGCAACTTTAGAGTTCTGACTGAAACCTGGTAGGGATTCACTACCTCACTCTCTGCAACTCTCATCAGCCCTCGTCAACACAGCCAGTGGCAAGAGATCATGGAAGTTGGAGTTTAACACCACCATGAGTGCCACACTTTGCTCACTCCTGACTCAAAGGCACTTGTGGAGACTGGTGATCCTTCAAGGTCAGGTCCTTGGGCAAGGCAGACCTGTCCACCTATTTTCTAGTGATCTTCTTGCTGACCAATAATGAAATAATTGGCACAGGGTCCCACAAACAAGCCTGATGGTCCACAGTCATGTTTTCTTTTCTTTTTTTAGCTATGTGTCTGAAGTGTTCTCACTTTGGGATGGAGTTTAAGTTTTGGGAGGAATTGGATAAACTTGCTTCAGAAAACTGATCTTAGTCCAAAATGATGAATTACATTGTGAAATGTTGGTCCTTGGCATATCTGTCACCAATATAACTTGCGAGATGGGAATGAACTTTTAGCTATATGAATCAGAATGTGAGTTGCTTCCGTATCTGTCAACAACTTCACATGCAAAGTTCCACTGGTAACAAATAACTGGATTTGCAGGTAAAGTCCAAGCAAGTGACTTACGTATTAATATTCTAGCGTGTGCAGTTCAGAGTCCAGTCAGATGTTTTCAAGATTGCCATCCACAGCTGAGAACTGCTGATCAGATGACAAAGATTCTCTTCAGTAGCTTCTAGGAATGCTTGGATTGTGGTTCCGGAAAAAGTCTGACCTGATCCACCCCTCTGCTTTTTGTAGGCTGGGCTCAGAAGGCATTCTCCAAGTCAGAAATTAGAGTGAACTGAAAATTAACGTTAAAAGTATATATTGTTATGTGTGTGCACCCCACTTCTGAGCGGTGAGACGTTTCAGGGGTTCCAAAGTTCCCTTAGGGTTCTTTTTCCATGGAAGGTGGACATGGGAGGCTTATGATGTTCCTGTGATATAAGGTTTATTTACACATGTATGCAGCCTGAGCATAAGATGGGAGCTTACAGCATTAACACTCCAGTAGATTCTTGTTCCTGCTCAGATTTTGAGGGCAGTCCATAGTGCTGTGGGAGTTCCTGCAGAGAGCAAAGTCAGCTCTCATCCTTCTTTTCAGAACCAGTTCCAAGCTTCTAGCACAAACTACATCAAAGGCCAGGCCAGGCTAGGTGAGTCTCCTCTCCATGGCTTAGTAGGACAAAGGATGTGTCATCTTCCATTTAGGTAACTCTGAGGACACGTCTGGGCAAGATCTGGCCAAGCCACATTCCTTAGGGGAGAGAAGGGAGAAGTTTCCTGTTAAAATAATGAATTCCCAACCAGAGTTCCTGGGCCATTAAGGGACCCATGAAAGGTCATTGAGATCAAGCCAAACCCTTAACAGTGTAGTGTAGAACAGGAGTGGGCAGAAGGTAGATCTCTAAATGTTTTGGACTTCAACTCTCAGAAGCCCCTACCAGAATGGCCAATATTCAGGAATGCTGGGAGTTGAAGTCCAAAACATCTGGAGATGTACTTTCTGCACAATCTGCTCTAAAAGTGGAAGGAGCAAAGGGATACAAAGGTTCTCTGTATCCCTTGATGCACCACCAATTGGGTTCTTAAAAATTGCTTTTAGGGCTTTATGGTCTGTCTGAACTAAAACAATTTTGCCAAAGAAAGTTCTATACTGCTGGAACTTCCTCATTGCATAAAGAACTGTAAGCAGTTCTTTCTCTAAGGCCAGATCTATACCAAGCAGGATTAACACTTTGAAAGCGGTTGATACCATTATAAAGCAGTAGTGTAGATCCTGCCTAATTATGCACAGTCCTGCTCTGACAAGCTAAGAGATCTGGATGGCATAGGACATTGGTCTATTCCCCTGAAATTGGCCTGCTCCTACCCAACTATTGATGCATCCACTTGTACTGTTATGGGCTTGGTGGTATTAAAGTATTGAATAGGGGTGTGCACTCTGCCCTGGAATTATCTGGTAACCGCAAACATCCACGGAACATTCAATCTTCCAGAGCAGAGATTGGCCACTTCCAAACCCATCGATTAATATCAGAGTGGGGACGTGCCCAATTGGAGCTTCTAAAGTCTCTGGAATTATCTTGCTGTGTGTGTGTCTAAAGTGAATAACTCCGTATTTGGAAGACGCTGAGTGGGGTGAGGGATAGTTTTGATATTGACATCTGTGTCTAAACAATTAGGAATAGCCACAGCTATGTCCCTTACCATGGTCTCCTCCAATCGCAGTGTTTGGTGGAGTGGGAAACTAACTGGCTGCTGATTCTGGCTGTGGGGGGAGGGAGAGAGGGAGCATGTTTCTGCTTGGACTCATAGAAGTCAATCATCCACATTTCCACAGTGTGAAAGTGCTGCTGGGCTGGCTGGCTGGCATGGTGAGTGAGAAAGCTTCTACACCTGAGTCAGGCACAGGCTGGCTCTTTATTTCAGTGGCTGGGCTTCCTGTTCTGGGGTTAGGTGGGGCTCTGTTCAACAGATCTGGAGGGCACCAGGTTAGAGAAGGCTGGAATGGGATTTTTTTTTAAAAAAAAAAATCCTAAAAAATCAAGGCATGAATGGATCTGATTCAAACTAGGCATGGCTAAATCCCTCCTTAAGAGCTATCATGTTGCCATGTTTCATCTCGTTATCTATAAAAATTACACAGATTTAAGCATTTTTGTTCATTTCCATTTAAAAATTCCTAAAAAATCAAAGTATGAATCAACCTGATTCAAACTTGGTGGTGCTAAAGCCTTCCTTAAGAGCTATCACTTTGCCAAGTTTTATCTCTTTATCTTTAAAAATGAAGGAGCTATAGGCATTTCTGTTAATATCAGTTACCCAAATACTGAACGGTTCTTCAACGGGTAATTTGACTAGGTGGAGAGAGAGGAGCAGCTCCAAAATCGAGGTAGATAATCACTTCAATGGAGCTCCAGATCGAATTCTGAGGCAGAGAAGACCCACTTTGCACACCCCTAGTATTGAATACGGGTGCCCGACATAATGCCTGTTGACCATTTCAGTGGTTTTCTGATATTCTGAAAAGTAAGTCCCATTGAGTTCAGTGGGGTTTACTCCCAGGAAGCTGGATATAGGACTGGAGTCATAAGTATTTAATATTCCATATGTATATGTTCAGCTCAAAGAACTATGAGTAAATTGACCTTAACCCATTGAATACTGATGGACAGCTGCTCTTTTTGGGATCTCAGTTTTATGTTACCCTTGAGGAATAAGTAATGTACTCACAAATTCTTGTGCTTACTCTTTTCACAATCACAATAGTGTAAAAGGGAGACCAACACATAAAGCTCCATCCGATGAGTGTTTTATTGCACGCTCATTACTGGGCACTCATGGAGTTTGCTCAGGTCCCTCACATGATGTTTTCTGCCTCCCGCACGCCTTCCGCCCCTTCTGGCCTTCCTTGTGTGACAAAAAAAAAACCTCATTAAGTCCGATGTATTTTTAAACATGGAATTGCTATTCTCTCCTGCTGTGTGCAGGAGAAGCAGCGCCATTAGAACAGTGGACTCAATGGTCATTGTGCTTGTTCTGTACTTCCCCATTTGAAAAGAGGACATAACTGAGGAACAAAAACACGGGCAGAGAAGCGATGGTAGGGAGTGTGTTAATACCAGTGTGATGGAGCTTTTAGTCTGTCATATCGGTGACAGATTTCTGATGAGTTGATGGCAGTTTGAAAGAATTATTGCTGCTCGCGTGTGCACCATTCCAATTTCATGGGCCATTAACAGGTGTTGCAGGTCACTGTAGTGTGTAAAAAACCTACATAACCTGTTGGGCTGATGGGAGAAAAGAAGCACGGACGTAACCCTGTGGGAACTGATGCCTCTCAAACCACTATCAGCGCTCTCAAAAATGATCGTCTGTCTCCAGTGTTAAGATTGTGAACTTTTATGGGATGACGAGACACATCTCTCCCTGCTGGAATTGCCATTGCATCTCCTATGTCCATGCGATTGAGGGATCGGGACACTAACAATAACGTTAAAAATTGATAAAATTAAAACCATTCTCCTTTTGGAAAGACCCTTCTCAGCTTCCCTCCTGGCCCCGCTCAGGCATTTTGTCGTTCAGAGCCAGCGAAGAGACTGGGGGTGGGGAGAAGGCCTTGACAAAAGGCTAGCCAGGAAGCCAGTCGCAGCCCTAGATCCTGCTGCCACCAAATACAATCTGCCTCTTGGCACCCAGGTCTTGCAGCTGCCAGGCACTCTCCTTATGTGGTCACTGGTGTTGGCTCGGAGGCAAAAGCAGACAGAGGAGGAGGGCTAAAGGGAACGCATTCATCATTGCCAGGAGGGAGTGGAGGCAGTGCCAAGTGACTATGTAACTAGGCACCTGTGCCAATTTGCTCAGTAATTGGATTGCTATTTGAAAAATTAACACGGTCTCTGGAACCCTTTGCATTTTCTGTAAAAAAAAAAAGAAAAGGAAAAAAAAGAAGTTTTGAAGTCGCAAATGGCCGAGCGAGCAGAAAATGAGTAGGGGGACTCAAACCGACTGCATGAAGCAGGATTGGGGAAAGGGATCCCCCTTTCTTTCTTTCTTTCTTTCTTTCTTTCTTTCTTTTTTCTAAAAAAAGGAGTTGTTTGGTTACCTTCCAGAATATTAGAATGCTGCTTCTGAATCCACTCGACTGTGCTGGCAGATGTGAGAGACAAAGGACAAAATGCAGTATGCCGGAAAGCTGTGATGTTCCTGCTTTCTTGAAGAAGTAACCTGCTTTCGCCCTGCCATCTACCAGCAATGCAAACATGACAAGTAAAAAGAAAGAAAGCAAGCAAAGACTGTAATGAATTTGACATAGTTGTCTCCTCAAAGGAGACAAATATTTGTTGTGCACCACCCAGGGAGCCTCAACGATTGGGTGGTATAGAATGAAATAAATAAAGTGGAAAATGCAAATAGATATTAGATGCCCATTCCTATAACTCCTCAGTCCTGGGGGATTCCCCAGGGGCCTATGCCCCATTCCCCTGGCCCCAGTCTCTTTTCCCCTACCGCCCATCCTTTGGTGCTTTCCCGGATTTTGTGCAGTCTCTCCCTCACCCCACCCCCATTTTTAAAAGGTTGAAATGCCTCTTTTAAGGCTTAGTTATAAGAGCTGTAAGCTAAACTGCGCTGGTATTTTGGCCACACCCCTTTCCCCTTCAACTCCGCCCCTTTTGGTTTTGGTCCCCACCCCCCACTGGAATGCAGCCCCCAAGTGCTTCTCCAAAATGGAATTCAGCTGAAAGAGATTCGAGGCCCCTGCTGTAGTCTGATGCATATTATTATATTATTATGCCATAGTATTATGTCCGATGCACTAAAGTCCTGATTGGCTCCTAGAACAAGGGGGTTGTGAAGGTTTTCCAACCTGGACTGTGCCACCAACCACTGCATTGCCTGACTCCTCCAGTCTTCTCTAAGCCAATTGGCTTTAAAAGTGTTGAAGATGCCATGACAGAGGCATTGCTTCCTGTCACGTGCTTACGTGTTTCCTTTCTCCCTCTCCCCCAGTTGTCTCTGGTAAAGCAGTTTGTGATGACAGCGGAATGAGATTTCATTGTTCTTATTTTAATGTGTGTGTATACCTCAGAATGGACCTTATTGGAAAAGTGGTGCATCAATCTTAATAAATAAGTATGTGGGCAGTATCCAATAACACCGCTGCGCTAGTGGGAATGGCTGCTAACGCAGCAGGAAGGTAGCATTTGCTAGTGCAACCAGAAATACCCAAGAAGACGGCTTCCATAATGGGACAACTCAGCAGAGGTCACAGAAGGGAACTCTGCAGACTTTTCTCATTCTGCAAGTGTAATGTGTTTAGAGCTGGCAAAAAGTTAAAACCAGCATAAAAACTAAATTGAACGACCCTTTTAAAGGCTTCGGTGAATAAAAATGCCTTTGCCTAGCATTTAAAAGCTTTATTATGAAAAGTTCTAGGGAGATCCCAGATGAGGCTTTTATTGTGCCATCATTCTTGCCTCACTCACGGAATTTTACCGGGGGTCCAGGTGACGAGGTTTTCCACTCGTAAGCCTCCCCATGTTTTCCCACTACTTCTTTCCTCTTTTATTGAGGAATATCCTTTAAGGGTAAAAAGAAGGAATAGATTCACAATGCCTTCAAACTGGGAGCACTAGGAGCCCTCTGCTTGGATGAGTCTTAGGCCTTACCTAGACCAGGCTATATCTCGGGGTGATACCCAGGATCATCCCTGTGTGTCCAGATGACGCACAGGGGATCTCGGGCTCACGCAGGGATCAACCCTCCCTGGCCCCAGGATATAGCCTACCCCTTTGGGCCCACTTTTTCCCACGGTCTTGGGCTGAGCCTGAAACCACGAGCGTGTGGCCCATTTTCACGACTTTCCCCAGCTCCACATGATTACTTGCGCGGAGCCGGGAGTTGTGCACGGGGCGCAGTGTTCCCCAGGAGTGCTGCGCCATTGGGGGCAGGGTGGGGGGAGCAGGGAAACCCATTTTTTAAAATAAAATGCTTACCTTTGTGCACGATCGTTCATGTGCGTCATCCCCTTTAAAAGTAAAAAAAATGGCGGGCGCGACAGCTCTCTTCGTGAGGTTGCCTCGCCCTACGGGTAAACAAGGGCGACATCCCACGATACTTGCATTGCGGGGGTCTCCCCTCGTCCGTTGCAGAATTACCCGTGGGTCTAGCTTAGGCCCTTGACTGCCCTTCACCCTAATGTATTCCAAGGTGGTGCACAATAATAAAAAAGCAATACAATAAAAATGACATTAGATTAAGGCAACAGCATAGACACCAGATGATCCCAGTCAAGGATTCACCTCTGGAAAGATGAACATGGTTGAAATGTATCCATCTGCAGGCACTATTGTAGTGTCTTCTTTTTAAGTTTATATGCAGGTTGCATAACACTGGGAGTGGTATTTATGACTTGTCTATTCAGCTGATATCAAATAGAACAATGTCTTGTTTAAATCCAGGGATGTTACATCTGGCTTCCCAAAATTGTGCCACCTTGAGTATTGCAAAACTTAAAAGCAAGGGCTGAGAAAGGGGGTGGGGAAGGAGATTAAATTTCTGCCCCTAGATGGAGTATTCTGCACACTGGAATTTTTCGGAAAACACAGACAGAAATGTGTTTAGAAGCCTTGTAATACTGCTTTTTGAAATTCCCCTTATTTTAGAAGTGCTTGTATGTTGTTGTTGTTGTTGTTGTTGTTGTTCAGTTTAGCAACATTGGGATTGGGAGCCTTGGTCTTTATTTAGTGACACTGAATGAGAGAAATGGGGCTTGAGAACCATCTTATTCCCAGTATTTGACGGCTGAGTTATTTCCTGCAAATATTGCTATTTACTGTTTACATGGCATGTTGGCCCTACTTCTCAATTAAAACAACCCTCCATAGCAGAGATAAGGTGGGGGATTTTATTGTTCCAGGGCATCACATCTATCTTACTAACATTCCATTAGGTCACTTTTCAGAAGATTGTATTTACTTTGTATTTTTATCAGGTGGCCAAACAGGAAGCTTCACAGTGCAGTCCAACAACTGAAAATCTTGCCCTGGGGTAATCAGTTTTGACTGGGTGATTGAGCTGGCTCTAAGGTCTTTTTCCTTATTGACATTTTGGTCTCCCCTCCCTGCCTCCCATGTCTCGTCTCTGCTTGCTTTCCCCTCCAATTCTGGCTCAGGCTCCTACTTTATTTCCTGGATCCAGTTTCTATAGTCGTCAGTGGTACTCAGCACACTCTGAAAAGGGCTGGGAAGAGGGACATTTTCTGCCAGTTTATTTATATGTACAAGTGGGCTCTAGAACCCTAATGGAGTGTTGCGGTAGCTACTTCGCCTCCCCTGCATTCAGTTTGATCTAAAAGGAAAAAGGTATTTAATAATAGCCAAAGCGTTATCCATCATCTACTGTATCTTACTGCAAGGAAAAATGCCTTAATTGTATGTATGAAAGAAGTGTAGGGGGGAATTCTTTAAATAACACATGAATAGGACCTGAAAAAAAGACTTATAAGTTTAGGATGAGACCTTCTGCCTGATATTTTTTTTTGGGGGGGGTGTCCTACTCCACCCCCCCCCACTCAACCAGTTCAGCAGGTTCTCCTTACTCTATGTGTAGCATTTTTACGGGGCTAGAGGAGCTGCAGTGTCAAGGAGTGGGCAGGGAAGTCCACTTCTGTCAGCACAAGTTGATCCAGCTTCAATCTGGATCCAATCCATCATTTAAATCTCTCTGCACCTGTACAGTATTTGGACAGGTTCATTCCTCCTCCTGCCTTCACCAATAAAGGGGAAAACTGCATCCAACCAGGCCTCTGACACTTCATTTTCAGCTTGAGGAAGGAGAAAAATGTAGGCTAATTCAGTTTAATTTGGCTTTTTCAGAAATTTTAAAAATGGCATTCGGTGCCCCTGGATTCTTCCTATCCATGAGATGATGCAGGATCTGACACTTTGAAAACGTTTTGGAAACTGTATATGTGGTGCGTCCTGGGCCCCAACAGTTGCCACGACTGTTATAAACTGTTTTAAAGCAGTAGTGTGGATCCTGCCCAAATCCAGAGAACAGCAGCCTTCCTTCCTTCCATTCTTTTTTTCTGGAAGGAAATGAGAAGACAATCTTGGAATGAACTTATATGGGTAAAATATGAAATAGGCAGAGGGCACCCATTAGGAATGTCGGGCTAGTTCACCTCAGCAGCAGCAGCAGCGAATGGACTTTGCCTCGGCCTTTGTGCTCTGGATCAGTATGGGCATGGTTTGCTCCCAAACTCTTCTCTTCCTTCCTTCCCTCCACTTCCTGTCACTTCAGCGCCTTCCTGAGACCTGCCTGCTCCTTTCGTCCCTTCCTTCCTTCCTCTCTCGCAACCTTCGCTGTCTCCCACACAGTGCCATACCTCACACATTTGCCCCCGCTAACAACAACCTGTCAGTTCTTTCTTTGCGCCGTGCGAGGCGCCCTTTGTTCGCGCAGGCCGGCAAGCCTTGCAGCTGTTGTCCGAGGCCTGCTCCGCCAGCCTGTGATCAGTCAGCTGCAAAATCCTCCCTGAACAACTCGGTATTCACAGCTCTAATCGGGCCAGCGGACTGTTTCCTCCTCTCGTGCAGTAAATCTTTATCACTTGCACTCTGCTCGTCAGTTAGTGGCGCCAGCCCTGTGGGCTGCTCTATCCTTTTCCCATACTCTGCGGCAGCGTGTGCTCTGAATGCTAACACCGGCCTTGTTTAGACTCGCTGCTGCTCACTCGGGGCTGGGATCCACAAGTCGGAGAAGTCCAAATTCTTTCCCCCTTTCCCCTGCCCCATCCTCACAGCTTGCACATAGAAACACATTTCTCTCTCCTCTGAAGGGGGCGCGGGGAAGGGGGAGAAAATAAACATTCCTAAAGGGTTCCTTCTGCCTATTTCATATTTTACCCATATAAGTTAATTCCGTGATTGACTTTTCATTTCTCTCCGGAAAGAAAGAAAGACTGCCGTTCTCTGGACTTGAGAGTCTTTGGGCCAAGGATGAAGATAAGCTCTGCTGACAGATGCAATAACTAACAGCAAGACATCCCTACAGGAAACTGGCGCAAACATTAATCGGACCACGTGTCCAAGCTGATTAACAGGCTTCATTGTTTGTATTTTAAGTGACTTGAATTTCGTTCGCACATTTTCTTTATAGGCAGTAAAGTCTGCATGCTATTTTTAAAGTGTTTTACTCTGCAGTAGGACACTTTCGATTTTTTAATAATAATAATAATAATAATAATAATAATAATAATAATGTGTGGGCCTTTTCCCTCAAACACTTCCCCCCCCCCCCCCGGGTCAAAATAGAATATAATCACTGCGTACAGACTTTAACTACTACAACAACATGCATCTGACTTTCCCTCCAGGTTGTTGACAAAGGCATTTTACTCTCACAACAACCTTATGAGGTAGGTTAGGCCACCCAAGTTCTACCAGTAAGCTTCATAGGTAAATGATTTCTTGACGATGAACACACACATACACACACCCAAACCAGCCAGGACACAATGGCTCAAATACGTTCATCAGACTTAACTTTCAAAGTGTGAAAAATGCCACACAAATTCTCTTTGAGCAAGTATGAAAGGTCGAGTAGCTTGAACCACCATCACAGCGATACATTCTCTGTCTTCGCTTCTCAACAACATGGTAAAAACTTTTTACCATGATTTTCTCTGGGACTGTGACAAATCCAGTATTTTATACACCTAAATTGTTTGAAATGAAACAGTGCTTCTATGTTTGGTACAGTATCTAGCACACTTGATGTGGCACCCTGGCTGTGGAATGAGCTCCCTAAGGAGGTTCGCTCGGCACCTACATTATATGCTTTTAGACCTTTTTATTCTCCCAGCATTTTAACAGTCTATAAATAAATTTTAACTTGGTGTTTTAAATTTGTAATTTTGCATTGCTGCTGTTTTTATCTGGTTGAGCTTTTATATTGTATTTTATAGTATGGTTTTATACTGTTATTTTATACTTTGAATGGTTTTACTTTTTGTGAACCGCCCAGAGAGCTCTGGGCATTGGGCGGTATAGAAATGTTTAAAAAACAAAAAACAAACAAACAAACAAAACAAAAACACCTCAGCAAATCCCACAAGTTTTGTTAACTATTTATTGATGAATAAGGATGCAATGGCTGGCTGGAGAATACAAGGAGTTCTCAGACTTTTTTCTGTCTAAACATGCATAGGACTGTGCCCTAAATGACGTATGCAGTTTCAGTTGGTGCTCTTTCTCATGGGCAGAATCTATAAAATAACGACTTATCAATTAAACTATACAACACAATACACACAATCCAAACATCAACACATGAGAATTAGAATTACAAGGAGCAACACAAATCATACAGGCAAGCCATATCATTAAAAGGAAAAGGGAAACCTCATTGTAAATGTAGGGTTGAATCCTGATTTAGGTGTTTGCAACTGGGTGGTGAAAGCAGGCTTCCCAGCTGCCTTCTCCCCACAGCAGCCCCTTTAGCCCCCTGAAAATAACACACAGAGGGTTAGAGGGCTCTGCTGAAGGGGTGAGCTGTGGTGCTAAGTACGTGGAGTGGAGGTGGGATCCCAAAAATCAGACTGAGGCACCTTCCATGGGTGGAACCTTCCATCCACTTAAGGCAGATCCAGGATCTAACCTGTACTTTCAGGAGTTCCTCACAGATATGTCAACCCTTAGAACCTGAATCATAATTGTAGGCAGCCCATGAAGTTGTAATACTAAAGACAGAGTTGCAAAACATTAGTAATCCTATTAGCCTTGTAGGTTGGATCCAGACTAAGTTAGCCACATTTTGGTCCTATTGAAATCAATCTGACTTAAGTCTTTACTAATGAGACTAAAGCATGGATCATTTAGGCTTTAGCTAGATCTAAGGTTTATTCTGGGATCGTCCCAGGGTCATCCCTGCCTGCTCCCGGGATATCCTGTGTGTCATTTACATGAACAGGGATGACCCTGGGACGATCCAGGGATAAAACTAAGGCCTAGCTAAGGCCTTAGTCTGAATTCAATCTATAACTTATATCCTGTCAAATCTAAAAAAAAATATGGCTGATCCCCAAAGGAGGCATACACACAGTACTCTGCACTTAGGAATGGAAACATTTAATAATAAAGTAAAATAAATAATCCAGATGATTCAAAATTATTTGCAAAACCTGGAAGAGCTTTTATTCCAAAATCCTGTAATAAACAAGAGGAAACTTTTCTATACCTTTCATTGTATTATTTTATACAGTGAAGATACAGTGAAGTGTATATTATTTTATACAATGAAGAGTGGAGCTCAAAGGAAGTGGGGTATCTCATTTTCCAATTTATAGTTGATTTCATCTCTGCCTTTTATTTTTTCTAGGGCCCCATCTATTAGCTGTTGCTTTGGCTATTGATTACCCCCAAAGCTCACAGCAGTGCTGCTATGTAGCGGTATTGATAGGGTTACATGGCAGGAGTGAGCACAGGCTATCTTGCCAGGAGAAATCACAGTGCCATTGTCAGATGTCAGAATGGGCAGCAAATATCAAAGGACTGAAAACTATGAAAACCTTCCCCCCCCCCGCTTTTTTATGGCACTCTGCCCAACTTTTGAAAACCTGTAGCAGCGCATCATTTCTTTGAATTATGCATTATGTATCATAACTGCCCTTACTTTCATTCCCCAGACTTTAATATAGCCATGGTGGACATTAGTAGGCTTGTTGAGCCCATCCACTGCCCTGCATTCTTGTGCCTACCCTACACTGGGATCAGCCCATAACTATGCCCACTCACTTAATCCAAACTGAAGCTACCACTGACAGACCGTGGTGACATTGGAGCAATGTAAAAAGTCACGGTAAAATGACACATAGAAAAAGAGCAATTTCACAGGGAATAGCATGATGTGGCTGTGAGTTGGCGGCTGCGTTATATAAATAAAGGGGCACAACTGCACAGCCATGATAGAGCGTATAGACAAGCCCTAGGATTTCCTGCTTCTGCAGGATTGGTCCTTCTAAGTGTATTTGTGTATGTGTGTATTTACACAATAGAAGTAAAATATATTGCTAGAATCAAATCTCTGTTATAGTGCTTCAAACGTGAAGAATACTTTCTTGCCAAATGTGTGTAATTTTCTGGAGTTGTGATTGTTTCTTTAAATGCTCTTGACAAATGTCGTATTCAAGTAAAAAACCCTTTGCTTTAACATGTTAAGGACTTTCAATGTTTACTCAGGCTCCAAAATCCTGGGAACAATCTGCACATGGTATGGTATCCTATGCTGTGTTTAGTTCGTGCTTCACCAACTACCTTGGAACTGGTTGGCTGTCAGGGACAGAATGTGGGTCCATGTCACTGGAATAAACACATGCAGAGTGTCATCAGATGGGCCCGGGGGGGATCGCGCTTCCTTACTGTCGCTTCTCTGCCCCCACTCCTGTCCCACATTACTTCCCCTTTCTTCCCCGAGAAAGAAAGAGGAAGTATACAAACACCATGTGGCTCATTCAGAGGCCATTTTTATCATGCCACTTTTCCTGCCCACAGCAGGAAATGGTGGCACATTCTGTTTCCAAAATAAAATGGAACGGAGGCCAGAAGGAGCGGGAGACATGCAAGAGGCAGTCGTCGTCATCTAAAGGATGTGTGAAAAGCTGTGAGTGGGCAGTAGCAAGCATGTGATAAAACGCTTGTCTAATGAACCCTGCAGTCTATGCAACTGAAGCTATCATAAAACTGAAACTATCTCTCCAATTGGCAACCAACACCATCCATACAGAATACCAGTTGATGTGGGGCAGTTCATGGGCTTCCTGATAACATCTGCACATATATTTAAAGTAAAATTAACACTGCAGCTTCCCCACCCTGCTGAAACTTCATTCTCTCCCAACTGCTTAACCTTAACTGACATCATCTCTCCCTCCTCCTAGGCTCCTTTATTCCCTTGTATCCTGTCTCCCTTGTAACCAGCTACACTCACGCCCAGCTACAACTATAAAATAAGTGTGCAGGGCCCTGATCCAGATCAGGTTCACCATTCATCGGCCAGGGGGTGTTAAACCTCCCTCCCAGACAGTTGTTTTCTGAAATTTCCTCCTGCCAAATGGGAGGTGGGGTTGGAAAATGAGGCTCTTTTAAAATAAAGAAGAGAAGGTGAGCAGCATGCTATGTATTTAACATATGAAATGTTTGGTGTTCCTGCTGTTGTATGAGCAGCCATTCAGCCCCCACTCCTTGATATTATTATAACTTCATATTTATATAGGACTATCCGTGTACATTACCATGAATGAGAGGGCAAATCCCTGCTTGATTTCAGAATCGGACATCTAATAGAAAGCAAGATTGTATATATGGAGATTCGTGATTTTATTTGTAATATGGTCATTGTGTGAATTCGTTCAATGTGCATACATATTAAACAGAGTTTTATTTGTGTTTTTTTTTAAAAGAGTCCCTTTTCAGCCCAAAAAGGTAACAAGGCAACATAAAATTAAAACATGTAAAACAAAAACACAAGAAATAACATACTAAACAAATTAAAACATAAGAAAAACATATTTAAAACAGAGCAGAATTACGTTTAAAATCACTCAAATGCCAGGCAGAACAAAAAAGGGTTTAAAACTTAAAACTAAACAAGGAAGGAGCCACTTTCATGGTTGGAGTGCTGCCAATGAGAAGTCCCTGTCCTGGGTTCCCACCAACCTAACCTGGTAGGGGGACATGTTAGAGGGACTCTGAAACTGATCTTCACCTATTGGGCAGGCTCATATAGGAGGAAGCAGTCCTTCCGATTTCCTGGCCCAAAAGGTTTAGGGCTTCATAGCACAAGCGCTTTGAATAGGCATGCATCAGCAAATTGAATTATGCCCAGGAAGAGACTGAAAGCCAGTGCAATTGGTATCGCATTGGGGTAATATGGTCAGCAAAGCTTACACTTGAATGTAATATGGCAGCTGCATTTTGTAGTCACTGTACCTTCTGAACACTCTTCAAGAACAGTGCCAAGTAGAATACATTGCAGAAGTCTAAATGAGAGGTGACTAAGGCATGGATCACTGTGGCCAGATCCATCTTTTCCAGGAAGGGACGCAACTAGTGCACAACTGATGCTGAAGAGCTGGTCAAAAATACTCTTGGCCACAGCAGTCATCTGAATCTTCAACACCAAGGCAAGGTCCAGAAAAAACCCAAGCTGCAAAGTTGATCTTTCAGAAGCGGGGGGTGGCACCTCATCCAGAACATGGTACACCCCAGTCCCAGATTAGCTTCTTCACAATTAGCTTCTGTCTTGTGTTTCTCTAAAATAGAATTCATCTTTCTTTATCCTCTCGGTTCTCCATGGGGGTGCAGACATTCATCATTGTCTTTGTTTATTCATAAATGCTGTCTGGTCATGATAATATTAAACATGTCAATGATAACACTGAATTAAAGGAGGTGTGGGGAATTTATGACAGGATCCATGTGACCTTCCCCCACCCCTGCAAAACATTATTCTTCAATTGAATCTGGCTTCACCCAATTCACTTAGGAAAGAGGAAGAAGGAGCCACTTAGAGTTGGTAATTTATTCTCCCTTCTGGGTGTTTCTTTAATCAATGTCTGCCCCCCCCCTCATTAGGTCATCTCCTCATTTTCTCCAAAGAATCCTTGTTTTGTATGGTTTTCAAGCATGTTGATAGTTGTGCTAAGATTATAGCCTGGTGATCACTTCCTTCCTTTACAAAGTTGCCCTAAAAATCCCTTTAAATGCCTCAATAAAAGAATAACTGCACATAATTCTTCTCGTGGCAACAGTTGTCCCTCTCTCTTGAAAATAAAATGTCCTGTAGTAAGAAGCTCCCTGCCCTCCCCACACCCCCAAATGCTTGTTTTGGCCTCTTTACAATCCAAATACATCATCTTGCAGTAAACCAGTCTCTTCAGACTCCCAGATCAATTAAAGGTGGTCCTATTCAGAGGCCATGGTTAAGACAAACCTTTCCTTCTTAATTCTTTCAATTTGTCATTTCAGAAAGCATCACGGAATGCAGTTTAGGTTCACTGATATATATATATATATATATATATATATATATATATATATATATATATATTAGGTATTATCTTCAGTCTGCCAATTATCTTAATTAGTTGCAACTAGAAAGTTGCTTTTGTCTGTAAGGTGATACCATTACTTTTCACCTACTTGATTGATTTTGTATGTTCCTGAAGAGAGTGGGGAATGAGGGTGGGGGGAAGGAATCATTCAGGTATGCTGTTTTCCCCAGAATCAACAGAACGTGTTTCCTGAGAGCATTCTTGGTTAACAGTTTGATCAGCAGCAGCAACATTCCATATTCTATCATCAAAAACCTGCTGGTTTTTAAAAACAACAACAGAAGATAAAGCTATCTCATATTGGTCCAAATTCTATAAAGGCAGGAAATTGGAAGCTAAGGCTGATGCCTTATCTGATGTGCCCTGTGATCAGTCACGATGTTGTGCAATGCCACAGATTGTGTTTGCTTACAACTTACCCTCCATGCACCCACACTTTTTCTGAGTGTTTCAGTCCCAAATCCAGATTGGGAGGATGTAGTGCCTGGGACCAGCAAAGATGTTCCACGTTGTCCTTGTCCTGTATTACCTTATGAAGCTTCTGAGCTTACTGTATGCAAATCCAACCTCCCACGAAGGACCCTTTTGCCCCAAGGAACAACGCTCTTCAACTTGTTTATAAATGATCTAGAATTAGGAGTGAGCAATGAAGTGGCCAAGTTTGTCAATGACACCAAAGTATATATGGTGGTCAAATCAAAAAGAGATCCTCCAAAAGGATCTCTCCAAACTGAGAGATTGCACATCCAAATGATAAATGCAGTTCAATGTAAGCAAGTGGGGCAACCCCCCCCCCACCAACTTCAAGTATAATCTGATGGGATCTGAACTAGTGGTGACCAACCAAGAAAGAGATTTTGGGGTTGTGGTGGACAGGTTGATGAAAATGTCAACCCCCGTGTACGGCCACTGTAAAAAATAAAGAAAAAGGGCAAATTCCATGTTAGTCTTAATTAGAAAAAGAATTGAGAATAAAACTGCAAATATCATACAAAGATATGGCAAGACTACACTTAGAATACTGTGTACACTTCTGGTTATCATCCCTAAAAAAAGATATTGCAGAGCTGGAAATAGTACAGAAACAAGCAACTAAAATGATCCAGGGGCTGGCATATCTCTGTTATGAGGGAAGGTTGTAACAGTTGTTCAGCCTTGAAAAAAACACAATAAAATAATGTATAAAATGTACACAATAAAATAATGCATAAAATAATGCATGATGGGGAGAATGGGGAGAATGTGGATAGGGAGATTTTTCTCCCTCTCTCATAATACTAGAAACTGAGGTCATCCTGTGAAGGACAGATAACAGGAAGTACTTCACACAGCACCATAGTTAAACTATGGAATTCACTACCACAAGATGTGCTGATGGCCACCAATTTGGATGACTTTAAAGGAGGATTGGCCAAATTCCTGGAGGTCTACTAGTCCTGATGGCTATGTGCTACCTCTTGTATCAGAGGCAGTAATCCTATATTCAGTAGTTGCTGAGGAACATGGACAACAGGGTGCTATTGCGCTGATGTTCTGCTTGTGTGTTTTCATCTGGGCAGCGTCCCTGGCTTGGGTTTGATGGTAAAGGCCTTGCTAGACCTACCTCAGAATCCGTGTGGGAGGAGCAGCCAGCCCGCGCTAGAAGTAGCACGGGCTATTGCTCCTTTCCACACGTCAGACGCGATGGGGAAAGGAAAGCCCCGTCGTGTCCTCCATTTTTAAAAAAAGTTAAAGGGGCCATGTGCGCAGGAGCGCACCAACGAAAAGGCAAGTTGTTTTTTTTAAAAAAATAAATGGTTCCTCGCTCCCCCTGCCACGATTTGCCCCCACTTACTCCCCACTCGCCACCCACTCGCCCCTTCGCTTGTCCATCTGCTCACCCCCCGCTCACCCCCCACTCACCATGTCCAATGCCCCCTCCATCACCACTCCGGCCGCGATCTCCCCACCCTGGCTCAGCTCTTCCCCCCCATCTCTCCTGCCAGGTCCGCTCTCCCCCCCGGCCCCCATCTCTCCCCCCCACGATTCCCTCGCCCCTGGCCCGATGGTCACAGCACTCCTATGGAGCGCTGTGTCCAGTGCATGGCTTCTCCTGGCTACTCACAAATAAGCGAGCAGCTTGGAAAAGCTGCAGAACCAGCTAGACTTTCCGCAGCCCGGGGTTGTGGAAAAACCAGGCCACAAGTGGATCCGGTTATCCCCGGTCAAGGGAGGGTTTAGCCCAGCCTGACCCCGGGATCCCCTGTGCGTCATCTGCATGCACAGCAGGGAGCCCAGGCCTTGCACCGGGCTAAACCCTCGTCTAGGAAGGCCCTAAGACTCAAAGGCTCATAGACTCAAAGGCAGCTGGGAGCACCAGAGGGTGGCAGGCAACTGTATCGATGGAAAGGATGGAAAAGAGGTAAGCAACTAGCTTTAGAGAAATCTTGCCTGGGGAAAGAACATGTTGGATCTGAATGGACACAGGTTGAGAAAACAGAGACCAACCAAGCACACAGATATTGAGAGAGGTGATGGAGAGATCCATGCATGGGGGGCTGCAGGGGTGGGTTGGAGAAGGCTGGGCCAACCCCTCTCCCACAAGTGTTTGATCTCCTGGGAGCATCATGCTCTGCGATGTCATCAGACTTTGTTGGCTGATGGGTCAGTTGCTCCTGTCTAGCTCTTGATTCTCCCACAGGAGGGGGAGAGAAACAAGAGGTGGAAGAGGCACGTTGGATCTTTTTCTTGCATGTCATGCCTTTTTAGATTATAAGCCTGCAGGCTTATAATTATTTTATCTGTAAAATTTACGCAAATGTAAGTATTTGTTTAATTTTCATTTAAAAAATCCCTTAAAACCAACAGATGATCCAATTGGATTCAAATTCGGCATGATGAAAGCCCTCCTTAAGAGCTATCACTGTGCCAATTTGGATCTCTATCTTTAAAATTGATAATCAACTAAAACTCTCTTTTATTGAAAAGGAGAGAGGGAAAGGGGAGGGGAGAGAAGCTATGCAGCCCACTGGAGAAAAGACACGGCCCTCTCTTTTGTCAGCAATACCGCCACTTGAAAACGTGACCACAGAACATTGGATTGAAAATGATGGATGAAAATACATGTTGAAGTTTGAGCGATGTGCTTTCACATTACCGGAAGAACTAGACTTTGCGCTCGCCAAAACATGTTGCTGGCTGGGAGCGGGGGGGCGGGGGGAGAACTGCAATCAAAGCAGGACATGGTCGACGTCATCTGAGTCCTTTGCATGCAATTTACTGCAACAGCAGATTATAACACTGGTGTGATGGAGCTTTATATTAGGATCTTTCATTCCATAGTCAAGAAAGTGCTTGAATCTTACAATTGTAGAATGGTAGGCACCACTTCTTGGTGTCAGTGTAAGCAACAAGTGGGAGAATTCCTCTGAGACCAGCCTCCCTCAGCTTGGTGCCCTCCAGGTGTTTTGGCTACAACTCCCAGCGTTACTGACCTGTAGTCCAAGGGCCTTGCTAGACGAGGCCTTAGCGTGCCTTGAGAGCCGGTTTCCCTGCTGTGCGTCCACATGACACACAGGGGAATCCGGCCCCAGGCCGCACTGAAGCCTCTTCTAACGCGCCATAAACGAAGTCGCTTATGGCGCACCTTTTCTGCAGCTCCGGCCTGAGGCCGGAGCTGCAGAACGTCTAGAGACTTCCGTGGCTTTTTGCGGCTACTCGCTTACTCACGAGTAGCCGCAAAAAGCTGCGGACTGGGCACAGCAGCGCTGTGCCCATCGGGGCGGGGGGGGGGAAAGGCTGGACCCGGCAGGAGGGGGGACAGCAGGCAACGGGGATGGCAAGGGGGGAGGGCAGGTGAGAGAGAGAGCGGCGAGCGCCGCTGCCCGGGCAATGCCCGGCGTGGAGAGGGTGCGCCGCCGCCTGGGGAAGCGGCGGGCGCTGCCGCCCGGGCAACGTCGGGGACAGGGAGGGCGGATGGCACAGGCATCAGGGATGGGGAGGGCAGGGGGGCTGGGGGGATGTCTTGGGGGGGGGCTTAGTTTTTTAAAAAACCGGAGTTACCTGGTCCGGAGTCTTCGGGCCGCACGTGGCCCCTTTAAACTTAAAAAAAAAATGGCGGACGCTGTAGGGATCCCGATGTCCCTGCGTGTCCCGCGTCTGGAAGCTGGGGCGGCGCGCGCTAACATCAGTGCGCCGTCGCCCCGCCTCCCTGCCGGCTTATCCCGGCAGGTCTAGCAACGCCCCAAATATCAGGTTGGGGAAGGTTGGTCTAGACTCTAGCAACCATGATCATTAACCACTCTATATCATGACCAGTCTTCCTAGTACCTCTTCCCTTCCCTTCCCTTCCCTTCCCTTCCCTTCCCTTCCCTTCCCTTCCCTTCCCTTCCCTTCCCTTCCCTGTCATAGCATGTTCCTCCTCCTGGCCTCAAATGCTGTGAAATTTCTTTAGGATTCCCTCTGATTTGACCTGTTAGACCCATTCCTTGCCTCATTTCCCTGTTTCTCAAGTCAACTACACTTCCTCCATGTTCCTCTCTCTTTGTCCCTTGCCTGCTTTGTCTGTAACCTTCCTTCAGCCTCATTGATTTTAAGCTTCCTGTTCCTTAGCTTTGCTATATCACAGGACCTCTTCTCAGTCCTTAGCCTTTTCCTGTGGGACGTTCTAATCCATACTGACAACTTTAGTTTCCTCTCAGAAACTGGATTTGCAAGCTGCTGTGTTCTCTGAGCAATCGAAAATTCGTTTCCACCACACCAGTGTCACCACCATAAGTATGATACAAATTAAGAAGCCATTTTTTAAAAAACGAATTCTTCTGAATTTGTGTGTGTGTGTGGGAAACAACCAAACCTGCATAGTTTCTTCTTTAGTTTCTATCAATGCTTGATTGTTCGCTCAGTAATTTTGTGATCATTTTCATTGCTACTGACTAAGTAATAGGCACGTGGCTTATGCCCTTCTAGGCACAATGTAACATTGAAATAACTTGAAGCATACAGTACATATAATCACAAGGTCTTGAAACAGTTGTTGACTTTGTCAACATTTCAGATTTTACCTTTAAAGATAAAAATCCTTGATTTGGCTTTTAACAGGACACCTCTAAAAGACTGTATTGTTTTCACTTCATTGTACAGAGAATTGTGGGACCTTAGGTAAATATGTTGAAAGAACTGAGATGCCTTTACCTTTCCAGGCTGATAAAAGCAGGAAACTTGTGATGCTAAGAGATAAGCATTGGTCATTTTTTAAAAAATCCTTATAATAAAACATTGATACTCCTATATTAGTCAAAAGAACCTTGCTAAGTCTCTGTTCTCTTTTGCTCCTTCCCTGAATATGGGATTCATAAGGTAAGTTAATATCCTATTTCCTTTTTCTTTTAGTGTTTTGTTGAGATAATGTTTTTATCAGCCCAATATCTATAATGCTATTTATTTTGTATAAAATAGGGGAGAAGGTTAGATGGTTTTAATGGTTATTTTATTATGAGTTGTAAGCACCTTGAATGGGGTGGAAAGGCAGGATATAAATATTTTAATAAGAATAAATAAAATAACTTGGAAATAGGAAGATTATGGATCCACAGCTTATACTTTTAAAAAGAAATAGTGATTTATATTATTTGAGGAATGTAGTGCACCATATTTTATGGACTAGTGTCCTATGCAGTTGACACTGAACTGCAGCAATCACTTTTGGCAAATTAAAGGTCACCTAAAGCATAATTATTATTTTTCACTTTTTAGCTTGTTCAAACTTCCTCCTCCATATTAAGAGACTATTATTTATATGATATTTTAAGTAACGGTCTAAGGATAACATATGCTATGAATTTGGCATGTAATATAATATTTATGCAGATATCATAGTTTTGGAGAGGAACATTCCTCAACTTGGTGCCTTCCAGATGTTTTGGAGTTCAACTCCCATTAGCCCCATCCAGCATGGTTCATGGTCAGGAATGCTGGGATTTGTAGTCCAACATACCTGGAGGGCAGCAGGTTGGTGAAGGCTGCCTTACATTGACTGCAATCCCATGATAGCAAGGAAATCTATTGATACATAATAACAACTGGTGGTCCAGAATGTGGGGCAACAGACAGCCCCATTAACATCAAAAGATGCACACCACCACTTTGGTAGCGCTCGGATAAGGATCATAATGTTCATGGGGATGTCATCTAGAGATGAACATGCACATCCAAATCAGCTATGTGCATGAGTCTGCCTTGCAGGATCAGGACCATGAGGTACAGGGTGGGGCTTCCCTTCCCATGAAGGAAAACTCTCCATTCATATATTTCTCAATCCATCTCCTGGATGGGGCGAAAATTGCCGAATGACATTGGCATGATTTTTCTGCTTTGCGGGGATGTTGAGAATTTTGGATAACTTTCTTAAGGCACAGGATGTCAGTTCTTACTTTACTGCAAGGTTGAGGGATTTGTGTGCGCTCTTTTTAAAAATTATTTTTATTCCGTTCTGTTCTTGCAGCCTCTAGCTGTTTGAGTTCCTGTAAAAAACCCTAGAGGACTTAACTAGGACTTCCTCCCTTGGGACTTTCCAGTGCTGTTGTCTACTGAGTGCCTGAAAGCTGACCTTTCAGGTTTGTTGTTGTTAAAAGTCCTAGAAGAAGAAGAAGTCCTCACCCAGAAACATCAAGCTTCAGAGAGGCTGCAAGGACAGCATGGGATGAAAATGGTAAAATAAGGAGTGCACCTGCCCAACCACTAGGCACCTTCTGGTAAGGTAAGCACTGAAACTCTGCATACCGAGAAATTTCTCTGAAATTCTTACTCCTTCCCACAATTTTCAGGTGCATTTTTTATCACCCCTCCTCCAACAAATGGTTGAAAATAAATAGATTGAACAATTTGTCACAATGCTAATTAAAAGGTAAAAAACCCTGATAAGCCTCTAGTGATGACTTTCTGAACGGAACCCCTTATGCCCCCGGAATGTCTCGCCATTTGGAGAATTGAGTGAACATAATAAGATACATGTCCTGATCCAACAAGGTCAAGGCATTTATGGCCTGTGTGTGTATCTGATAAAAACTGATGACACAATGGGGAACATGGGTGGGAGGGTGCTGTTGCACCATGTCCTGCTTGTTCATCCCTGGCCGACGGCTGGTTCGCCACTGTATGAACAGAGTGCTGGACTAGATGGATCCTTGGTCTGATCCAGCATGGCACTTCTGATGTTCTTATGTACTTATCTAGTTCCAATTGAATCTGTAGTGTCTGATGCATCTAATGGAGCACTGGATTGACTAGTATTGGATTTGCGACCATAAACTATTGAACATCTGCCAAACTATTCATTAATATCTAGTAGAAGGAACAGATTTTGTTAGTGTGTTATATTACTATATGTCTGTGTGAAGAAGTGTGACTAAACACCCCTGTATACATAAATAGTGTGTGTGTGTGTGTGTGTGTGTGTGTGTGTGTATAAAAATGCTGGTTTCCCAAAGCTCAAAGTAGTTGCAACCCCTCTCTCAAAATCAATCTATATCTGTATATCTATTTCCATATATGAAACCACCACATAACATACATAAAAGAAAACACCTCAAAAATTGTTTAATTGGATGACTTGATGAAACAGAAGTGTTTTACAACCTTTGTGAAAGGACAGTGAAGATGAAGCTTTCCTTACCTCTTCTTGGGAGTAGGGGGGTCTACCTCCCAAGGACAGATTTTGTCAGCAGTACTGCTGCAAAAAATGCCACCACCCCCTTACCTCTCTTGTCAAATAGACGGTGCAGACAGCAAGGCTGACTGACTTGATCTCAACTGATTGCATGTGGGTTCAAATGTAAATAAATGCAAATGCATACAGTTGAAAGGCCACCTCCTTCAAGGTGAGGATAATGACCTCCTCTGAACTTTCTCAGAATGTGTTTCTTTAAAAATGAAATTTTCAGTGGTGTAGTGGAGCCAGGTCTCATTGGGTTGAAGCTCCAGGCCCTTTTGATCAGCTGGGAAGATCATGTTGTCATAGAATAGTAAAGTTAGAAGGGGCCTATAAGGCCATCGAGTCCAACCCCCTGCTCAGTGAAGGAATCCACCTTAGAGCATCCCTGACATTATTATTTATTTATTTATTTATTTATTTATTTATTTATTTATTTATTTATTTATATAGCACCATCAATGTACATGGTGCTGTACAGATTACACAGTAAATAGCAAGACCCTGCCGCATAGGCTTACAATCTAATAAAGTTGTAGTAAACAATAAGGAGGGAAGGAGAATGCAAACAGGCACAGGGAAGTGTAAACAGGCACCGGGTAGGGTGAAGCTAACAGTATAGAGTCAGAACAAACTCAATATTTAAAAGCTATAGGGAAAAGAAAAGTTTTTAGCTGAGTTTTAAAAGCTGTGATTGAGTTTGTAGTTCTCAAGTGTTCTGGAAGAGCGTTCCAGGCGTAAGGGGCAGCAGAAGAAAAAGGACGAAGCCGAGTAAGGGAAGTGGAGGTCCTTGGGCAGGCGAGAAGCATGGCATCAGAGGAGCGGAGAGCCCGAGCGGGGCAATAGTGTGAGATGAGAGAGGAGAGATAGGCAGGAGCTAGACCGTGAAAAGCTTTGAAGGTCAACAGGAGAAGTTTATATTGGATTCTGGAGTGAATTGGAAGCCAATGAAGAGATTTCAGAAGTGGAGTGACATGGTCAGAGCGGCGGGCCAAGAAGATGATCTTAGCGGCAGAGTGGTGGACAGAGACCAGCGGACTGATGTGAGACGAGGGAAGGCCAGAGAGAAGAAGGTTGCAGTAGTCCAACCGAGAGATAACCAGTGCGTGAACGAGAGTCTTGGCAGAAGAGACAGTCAGAAATGGTCGAATCCTGGCAATATTATACAGGAAGAAACGACAGGATTTAGCTACTGCCTCGATATGAGGAATGCTTGTCCACCTGCTTCTTGAATGCCTCTACTCTGGGAGAGCCCACAACCTCCCTAGGTAACTGGTTCCATTGTCATATTGCTCTAACAGTCAGGAAGTTTGCCCCCCTTTCCCCTGAACCTAGCTGCAATACACACAGCGGAGGAGGTGGAATGATTTTCCAAATAGCCATTTATTACATATGGATCAACACAGCTACCTTTTGTTGATCAACACAGCATTTTGTCTCTCAGTGGGGGTGTGGCTATGAGGAGTGTCATAATGAGTGCCTGCACTTCTCAATTTACAACTACAGTACTGGAAATTCTGGGTTAGATAGGAAATAGTTTGACAGTAGCAAAGCTGGCAATAGCCAGCGAACGTTGTTCAACCTAGAGGCTGGAGGAGTCCTGATCCAGAGGAAGGAAATAAAATGAACCAAAGCTCTATTCCCCAGCCATCCTACTTTCAAGGATGTGAAGCCTCAACATCCTCAAATGGGCCAAGTACCCGTAACGTACTCCACCACCTTGACAGGTCCATTGAGAGAGTCAATAAGGTAGAATCTGCCTCTGCCTAAATATCCTGGTTTCCCATAATTGTAACTAAGGCTAGACCTAAGGTTTATCTCGGGATCGTCCTGGGGTCATCCCTGCTCATGTAAATGACACACAGGATATTCCGGGAGCAGGCAGGGACGACCCCGGGACGATCCCAGGATAAACCTTAGATCTAGCTAAGGCCTTATTTCATTTCCTGGAAAACATGGTAGCAGTGTCTCATTGGTACAGGTTTGTATAGTAGTCCTTTTTTTGTTTTCATTTCAAAATCTATTCATCGTCCCCTAGGGCCAGCAACAGCAAGCCCCTCTGAGCTTAGTTTTCCTACCCTACTTTTGCTACAAATAACAATGCACCTAACACATCGAAACAAAGATCAGCCTTCCAAGAACTTCTTTTATGGAGCGGTTTTTGTAATGCTGTGCTTTGCTATAACAAACAGTCCTTTCTGTCAAACCTGCTTAACATACCGACTGAAACAAACCGACTCCCAAAGAGAAAGTGAGTAGTTCTCTCCCACCTACCCACCCCGTCTCTCTCTCTCCTTGCTCTGCGATTGACTCTCGTGGGTGTTTTTGCATGTGGCAGTGTACTAATTGATGCGCGATGCATTTTGGGAAGTTTCTGTGCTCTGATTTGCGTCTCCCCCTTCTTCTCCCTCCCCTTCTTCCCTTTTTAATTTGTCTAGGAAAGGGGAAAAAAGAAGAAGAAAAGCCCCTCCAGTGTTGTTTCCTGCAAAGACTGTTCTTAAGAGCCCGTTGGACAGCGCGGGGGCTCTTGAAGTGATAGCTAATTGGCAAAAGAAAGGGCCCAATTGTCTCGAGGGAGCTGGAAAGTGCCGCGTGTGCTTCTGAAAAGGACTAGGGAGAAGGTGCCCGGTTTCGCTAAGCAGCTGCTGTTGTAGATGTTTGGAGATTACATCAGCATTTTGGGGGTGGGGGGGGAAGAGGCTGAAAAAATAGTCTAACTTCAGAGAGAGGGAGAGGGGGAGAGTATGTGTTTATGGAGTCCCCCCTCCCCTCTTCCCCTTCCAAAGATCTTCTGACAATACTGTCATTGTCAATATAAGAGTTGTTAATTCTTTATGAATAGTACACGGGGCCTCTTGACTAAATAGTACATTACATGTCCCAAATCTGTCAGCTGGACTCCTCTCTCTCACATGCTAGTGAGATCACTTTGATTGGAATGTTACAGGAATGGCTTGGTTTGCCACACAGCACTGAATACTACATTATATAATTAGGTCTCCCAGAATAGTGATAGGAGTCGGAGTAGTATCTCTCCCTCCTCCCCCCTCTCTATTATTTCATTATTCTAGCTTCAATATGGGATCGGGGCTTTTGATGATTTTAGTAGTTGTCATTATATTAATGCGATTCATTTTATGGTCCTGCTTCGGTGCTTATTTAGATTTCAGACTGGCTCGTAGGTGTCCCCCAAAGAGGAAGGGCTCTTGAAGGAGCTCAGATGCATTTTCAACAAACAAGCTGGTCATTCTTGGACAATGTCATAGAACAGGACATGCTTTAAAAACTTTTCAAAGGAGCTAGTTAATGGTGCCTTCCTTGGTCGACTTCAGTTTGGAGGCTGTTTTTAAGAGGTCTAGCATTTAAAAAGTAGCACATCCGTCAACTGATGCCCCATACAAAATTGCTGAAGAAATTGTTTGTGGAACAAATGGGGGTAAGCCATTTGCTTTCTAAGTGTTTTGCGCTGGCTGAATATAATCTTATTGTTAAGAGACCGGGGGGGATCTATACTACTGCTTTAAAGCGCTTTAAAGTGCTTTATAACAGTTTTGACAACTGTTGGGGCCCAGGACACACTGCATATACAGTTTTCAAAACATTTTCAAAGTGCTTTAAAGCGCTTTAAAAGCAGTAGTGTAGATCCCCCCCAGGCAGCCAATTGGACAATTTCACTAACTTGACAAGTGAGATGTGATGATTTCCTTCCTGTTGGATGAAATTGCTGCCCTGCTGCTAATGTGCACAATAGCTGCCTGTATGGAAAAAGTGACCCTTGTTGACTTGAACCATGAAGATTGGCATCCCTCTGAAGTGGTCATGTCTAAGTTTTGAAACAACCTGGAACATGCCTGGAAGGTATTGTTTCTCTCGGGCGTGAAATTTATAGCCAACTATTGTAAATAAAAGTGAATCTGGACCTTAGGACATGGCTCTTGAGAACTCTTTTTAATCAAAATGAATGTCAACAGTGGTTCTGAATGAATGGCTTTGCTTGCTAAATTCTCTCTCTCTCTCTCTCTCTCTCTCTCTCTCTCTCTCTCTCTCTCTTTCAGGGGACGCAAGATCAGGCAGAATGGTGTAATACAAAGCTACCTCGCACTGAATTAGACCATAGGTCCATCCAGCCTAAGAGTGCTAACTGCAGTGGCTCTCTAAGGCCACAGGGCAAAGGTCTTGCCCAGGTCTTAGAATTAAAATTTTAAATGGAGATGACAGGGACTACTAAACCTGGGACCTTCTGCATGCAAAACATGTACTCTACACTCATATATTTGATGGATGTTGCTATTAGCCAACCAGTAGGATAGAACTGAGGACCAGAGTCCAATAGGTGTTATATTTATCCCTTTTTGAGACTGGGATACCTTGTCATTGACTTTTCACGGAAAAAAGGTAGCATTTCCTCACCTGCTCCTTGGCAAGACATCCTCAGTGGCCCCCTCTCTCAATGAATCTACCTTCTCACCATTGTCACCAGCTGCTATTGCTTCACATCCTCTTTCTCATCATTCCTACCACTTGCTTGCTTGACAGGCTGAGAGCCATTGGGCAAATAGGTAGTTACATCTACTACTCTAGCTTCTCACCACCACCACTGTCTGGGCCAGCGTGTGAGACAAGTGAACAAGTAGGGTGCAATGGTGAAGAGGATGAGCAAGTCCAGGAGGCGCTTGTCTGTGGGCCTCTGCTGGGTTATGTACCTTGCCAGGTGTCCAACCATGCCTACACTTGACAATGGCCCTGGCCCCACCCTCATAGACAGATTGTCTGCCTCATTTAGCAGCATTCACATCTTTTGAAGCAGGCCCACCCTTCCACTTGTGCCACCTGGTGCAATGGGACCTGCCTTCTTAGGCTGGGTCTCAGAACTCGGCCAAGGCAGTCTGATATTCTGTGGTGCCTATCCTCCAAGGCCAGGTTTGTGCCTAGATTTACCCTAGAACCAGTGCCAGCTCCAGGTTTTGAGGGTGCTCAGGCTAGACACCCTCAATGAGACCCCTCCCTCAATGAACCTATCTTCTCACCACCATTGTCTCCAGCTTCTATTGCTCCTTATTCTCTTTCTCATCACTGCTACCACTTGCTTCCTTGAGAGGCAGAGAGCCCATGAACAAGTAGGGAGTGGTATCAACTGCTTCTCTTACCACCACAAATCTCTAGGTCAGATCGAGATGTAGGTGAACAAGCAAGTTGCATTGTTGAGGAGGAGGAGGAGCAACAGTGGGCTCCTGCTGGGATGTGGGTCCTTGGCAGATACTGAACCGTGCCTACCGTTGATGCCAGCTCTACCTAGACCAATATGGTAGGTAACTTGTGGCCCTCCAAATGTTTAACTTGCAACTCCCAGGATCCCTCATAATTGGTTATGCTGGCTAGGGCTGATGGAAGTTGTGGGCCAAAACATCCAGAGGACCACAGGTTGCCCACCCCTGCCCTAGATTCTAGGATCTAGAGGTTTCTGTAATTTTTCCTGTGATTCGGAAAAAATGTAACTGTGCATGTATTCTGGTCCAAGAGCGAACTGTGGTATCCAGAGTGCCTTATAATAGAGGGAAGACTTACTAAGTGGTAAGTTGATTGGTTTCCCATTGCTACCCAATGCAACTGATTGCATTGATGTCAATGTGAATTAAGCATGTGCAACTTTGTGCCAGACTGCAGTCACATACATTAGCAAGTCTTAGTAGTAGTTTATGACTGTGGGATCATCTTCTTGGTTATAGTTATATAATCATGATTTGAGAATGATGGTTAGGAATGGTTTGATAACCTAACTTTGCTTAGAATCGTCCACCCTATGACTGGCATGTAAGATGTTCTGACTGATTTATGGTTCTTCTCTCCGTTTGACCTTGATTGTCTGACATTGAAGCATATCTACTTGTATTAAAAATACCATTCAGATAAGAAAATGAACAATAGAGCTCTGTGAAATTTTCCTAATCTCAGTCCATGGTGTTACATAACAGGGTAACAAGGCATCCAGGATTCATCTTGAGCACATTCCCACATTGGCAAAACAAATATCTCTCTCATATGCCATAAATCGTATGGAATGTGGTTTATGTGACAAATGGCTTTGGGATTTAGTTATCTCAGTGGTTGAGTTTGCAGACACATTCTGCATTGATTCCTTCCATCCCATCTCCAGTTCTCTTTCCTACTACTACTAATGTCGGTGACATTGTTTAACTTGCTTTAACCAATAATGAACAGCAAATGTTTAGTGCAAACTATGTAGACATATCAAATGTGCATGATAAGATTTGTATTTTGATCTTTGTTCCAAGGCTTGGAAGAACTGTGAGCTGGAAGAGTACATTATTGTAAAGATCAACTAAGTTTCAGCTATAATTACGGCAATTATATAATGGGCCTACAATTGGCATCAGGGGTTACATTGAATTTAAGGATAACTAACTGCAGACAAACTCATACATTTATGCTCTAGTGAGCAAATTATTATTGATATTGATTAAAATAAACCCACAACTTTATTTGCAATGTCACATCACAATGGTATCCCCTTAAACAATTACTGTCAAACCATGTAACCAAGTGCTCAGCGGGGCTTTCATAAACTGAACTGGCAGGGCAACAGGTGGCTCATTTACTTTAGGTATGCCCATTACAACCAACAAGAAGCAGCAAAGAGAAGCGGAAGATATTACTGGAGTGGTGGTGCAATTATGTCGACTCATAGGAGGAATCTGAACAGCTGGGGGCCCAGTGCCTGGTCTGCCAATGGCATACTATAAAGTGTCCCATCACAAATGAGGGCTTGGGGGTGGGTGGGAATGCTGTAACTGACAGGGGTTGCAATCTAATATAAAAATGCTGTAAATTCAGGTGGTGTCTGAAAAATATGGAGTGGACAATGAGATGCTATCAGTTATTTCATCAATGGAAGACAGTTGTGTGAAATATTTCTTCTACCTTTAATATTTGTATTTTTGGGTACATGCTTTTAAGTACTGCACATAAGTGTGAAAACCTTGGATAAGTTTGGTTATATGGATGCTGTCTTTGAGGCCCATCTCTGAAGCTGTTGTGTTATTACTGGCGTATGGGAATAACTATCTAGACACATGCATTTAGCACTGAATAATTTTTATTCTTTTTCAAAAGGACCCATGATTTTGTGTTATTTTCCAGCTTTGACTTTTTTAAAAATATGGCATGCATATATAAAGCCGTATTAACTCCAAACATATCATTTTGCAAACTTGGAAAGCCAAATTTCACCTGGCGATGAAATGCTTGCTTTCTCTGTGTGGTTGTGTGCAAGGATGGAAATTCCATCGGGACGGAGCTGTGGACTGCATAGGAGATAAAGGTGCCAGATCAGTTGACTGTGATTGCAGTAATGGCAGGCATCTGACTTCCCATGCCACCCAGCTCAGGCTGATGTTTTTCCACACGTTCTGATTAGTTCCTTGCAAGGGAAAAAAAGGTGGATATAAATATAATTAATTAATTAATTAATAAGAATAGAATGTGGAGCCCAATCATAAACCTCGTTACTGACCCAAATGGTACACTCCAAATTGTTTATCCCCACATAGTTCTAGTTGACAGGATACAACACATCTGCAGGGAGAACAGAAGTTTAGGAGGTGAAATTTGGGGTGAAAGGATATAACGCCTCCTCCCCACCACTGCTTTTCCACTCATTGCCCCCTTTTAAAGCTACTTATCTTGAATGAAAAATGGTGCCATGGCTTTGTAACTCATGATTTATTTATAATTACATTTATATCCTGCCTTCCTCTAAAGAGCTGAGGGCATGTTGAATGTAATGTATACTTTGTCCCTAAGGGGTTAAATACGAGCTGGGATTACTTTTGGGGGGGACTACTACTCAATTTTGGCTAAGTCCAAGGATGAAAAGTGGAAATGCCATTTCCTTTTTCAGTGCTTACATATCCTGGGATGTGATC
This sequence comes from Elgaria multicarinata webbii, assembly GCF_023053635.1. Taxonomy (NCBI): domain Eukaryota; kingdom Metazoa; phylum Chordata; class Lepidosauria; order Squamata; family Anguidae; genus Elgaria; species Elgaria multicarinata. Next base: position 110,203,237 of record NC_086172.1, read on the forward strand.
CAGAATTTTATTCTGCTGGTGGGAGCATCCATGAGTAGAGTTCCGCTCAGAATGCTTCTGCTGTTAGAAAGGGGAGGGGCTGGTTTTTGTCAATTCTCCCTCCTTCTGCTACCTCCAACATCACCTCCCTCCTTGTTCCAGAGGTTCTATCAATTCTACAGAACAGACTTTGCAGGGAGATAGGCCACTGCAGATGGAAGAGGGCATTAGGAAAGATAGCTTCCTCCCCCATCCACCTAGCAAAAAAAGTTTTGCTGGATCAACAGCCTCTTACTGATGGAAAGAACTTCTGTCAGTGGGAGGATTTTGCTGAATCCAACCCATTGTGCATACCTGCCTTTGTTTGACTTTAAGATGAGCTGAAAAAAGTGGGGCTTCATCCCTGTTCTAGATCATGTAACCAAAATATGGTTAACTCTGTAGTGTTGTGATGTCATCCCTCTTGCATTTGATCTCCAATTGGGTGGCATCAGCCAATCCAGGACAGAGCAAGATGTAGCAGATGGGATGAAAGATAAAGGGGGGAAATTCTTACCATTAAAGAAAAAATGTCTACACCATGAAAACTGCTATCTTATACATGAAAACTGAAAATAGAGATTATTACATGGAGCTCTAATGTGTGGACTATGTGCTACCAATCAGAAACAAATGTTCATTTATTGCAAAGAAAAATAATTGCGCAGAAAGGTTCTTGGATGCCATATGGGCCACACAAGCCCTAAAGTGGCTGTTTTCCAGTAAATTCTCCATTTATAATGCAAGCAAAAATATTGCTGTGTTTGCAAGAGTTTCTTCTACAGTGCTCATTTGGTAGCCCATGTATTCAATCTCTGGAAGGGATAACTGAATAGTATTCAGCAAGGTAAACTTTGTTTAACAGTCTGCTTGACACATATCCTTTCCCTCCTCCCCTATAAGGTAGAAAAAACAGAGAAAAGAAAAGCATGAGCTGTGTATTCTTTGACAATCACCTGTGGAATCACTAGGATTGGTGTAACATTCTGAACCTCACCTTTCTCAGAACTTCTTAGAGGACTCTCTGTTTATCATCTGGCTAGCAATGGTTAAAGTGGGTTACAGAAGAATGTGGTAAAATTTACCAGACTGTGAAGAGTTCTTGGTATTGCCTCTGCATTTGCTAATGCATTTCTCTGATGTAAAGATGTCTGGGCTGTCATATATATATATATATATATATATATATATATATAGAGAGAGAGAGAGAGAGAGAGAGAGAGAGAGAGAGAGAGAGAGAGAGAGAGAGTTTATTAAAGATGTGTTTCTCTTCGTTGCTGCAGGTGACCCAACAAAGAATGCTGGAGAATTTTGTTTGGTCTGAATTTTAAGTAAATTGACCTAATTCACAATTCCCAGAGGAACATGCAGACTAGAACATGGTTCTGCTTTGGATTCCACACTTTCCCACATTTTGTGATGCAGTTCTCCTCACAAAAGTGGTGTACAAAGATTCACATCTTAGGGAAGGTTACGTACAAAATGTGTGTGTTAGGGAAAGATGTACATGAAAATAAAAGCAAATTTTCATGCTTAGGCAGAATGATGCAGAAATTAGACAGAATGGACTAGAGTGGACTCGTACATCCATAGACTCAACTTCTGATGCTGGAGTATCTACACAGGAATGTAATCATTAAAGTGGGACACACAATAATAACCTTAGAATTTCAGCTACTGCTGCTAGCAGCTCAATAACAGCTCAACCAAGTCAAGGCAGCGTCTCTTGCTGTGTTTTAACCAGATATAATAGTCTGAACAGCTCTTTTCCAGGAAGCATTCTTCAACTGACCCGCCACCATTTTTATTGGTACTCTGCTTTAAATTGAACAATTTTAATATGCTGCTTTAATCTTTTTATGGTTTTACTGTTTTATTCTGTTATTTCAGATATGGAGCAGTACATACATATTGTAAAGAAACAAACAAACAAAAAAGCACATCAGTTTATATGAAGCATTGTTCTAGTAGGATTCTCTAGGCCAAAATGATCTCCTTCCTTGGGACATTTGAAAAATGGACAAATGCCATAATGCTTGCTCTCTTTTTCTTCTTGATATCCTCATGTAATTGGTTCGGAGCTTGGAACTCTACATTCCAGCAAGAGCACAACTTAAAGAGCTAGGCCCAACAAGAGCAAACATTCAATCTTGATGCTATCTGTCTTATCTACAATCATTTGTATCAGCCATTAGTGGTGCAGCGGCTCTAAAACTCAGCTACAAGATCAGTTTTCAAAGAGGGGAAAACATTCATTAGATCTTTCCATTCACCCCTCTCTTTCTTTGCTGCTTCCAGTCCATTATTCCCTTGGTGACTGAAATGAAATCACAGGCTCGTTTGTTGCCATAATTCCCATGATGGCCCATCAAGAGAAGAGACCACAAAAGCTTTATTTTAAATGTGATCTTTCACAGTTGAGAGCTTGAAATGTGAGTTTTCATTTTTTTAAAAAATGACCATTGAGTTTTATATTTGAAAGTGTGTTGTATTCTCCATTTTAATAAAGAGGAGAGGGAAGAAGGTTGAAGCCTAACTCTTTTCATCTTCTGCATTCTTACTAAACAGCTAGAACAGCCTGTTGTAAGACATTTCAACTCACTTGCACATAGTCTCATAGAACTTCTTCAGACGGGGGAGGGGGAGGGGGGAAATAGCATTTCCCTCCCGTTGCTTTGCCTCATGCTACTGTCCCCCAATAGGGATGTACAGCTTCCTCTTTCTTCACACGCTGAAGAAAGAGGAAGCAAACAACGACCACATGGCCCATTCAGTGGGTGTTTTTATCATGCTGCTTTCCCTGCATACAGCAGGAAATGGCACATTTTGCTGTAGGAGAGAAAAAACAAATTTTCCGAGGTCTTTTTTTAAAAAACAGGAAAAAAACAGGAAAACAAGCAGAAGGAGCTGGAGGCGCACGGAAGGTGGATGGCATAATGAAAAGGACCCATAAAAATTGGTGAGTGGCCAGCAATGACCGTGCTATAAAACACTTGTCTGATTATCCCCTCGGACTTCCAATCGAACAAACAAATGAGACTGGCATGCTTGATAGAAAGGAAAACTTCTGCATCTAAAAATTCAGAACTCTAAGTCTTAGCCTAAGGCCTTTATCCTAAGGACAATTCACACGGTTTATACCACTTTTGCTTTTTTCTACCTGGGAATTTTCATCACTCAGTATTCCGAACTGCCATTCTTGGTATCCATTTAAGATCACAACAACTGATGAGTGTGAAAGCCAAAACGTTTGGCATTACATATATTTTGGAATGTGTTGTTAGTCTATCTATATGGCTTATATATTTTTACTTAAGACTGACTGCATCCTGAGTGGACCTAGAGCTTCCTTGTTGCTTTACTGCTGTGCTACTTTACACCTCCCTCTTTCTCTGGATACAATTCAGGTATGCCAGCACTGTGCCGTAGATGTCCTGATAGGACACATGATTGACTAATAGCACAATCCTGCCCATGATTACTTGGAAGTAAATCCCGTTGTGTTCAATGGTGTTTACTGACTAGCACACTATGATCATGCATTACTAGAAACAGAATATAAGAACATAAGAAGAGTAGATGGATCAGATCAATGGTCCATCTAGTTGAACACTCTGTTCACACAGTGGCTAACTAGCTGTTGATCAAGAACCCACAAGCAAGACAAAGTTCAACAGCACTCTCCTGCCCCTGTGCCCCAGCAACTGATGTACATAGGGTTACTGTCTGTGACACTGGAGGTAGCACCTAGCCATCAGGACTAGTAGCCATTGATACCCTTCTCTGCTAGGAATTTATCCAACCCCCTTTTAAACCATCCAAATTGGGGGTCATCATTACATCCTGTGGTAGTGAATTCTATAGTTTAACTATGCATGGATTGAAGAAGTTCTTTTTATCTGTCCTGAATCTCCCACCAATGAAGCTGAGAGAGGGAGAAAAATGTCTCCCTATCCACATTCTCCACACCGTGCATAATTTTGTGCATCTCTATCATGTCTCCCCTTAGACTCCTTTTTTCCAAACTAAACTATCCCAGCTGTTGTAACCTTCCCTCATAGGAAAGATGCTCCAGCCCTGCCTAGTGTGATCAGATACAGAAGAGGACAGAGCTCATGCAGCTTTAACTGTTGAGATGAAGAGGGAATTTCACCAGGTGCTGCATGCATACAAATGACACCTGTTGAAATTCCCCTTTCAATACAACTGTTAAAGAGACAGGAGGCCTGTCCTCCTTTTCATATGGTCACCCTATTTTATCACAGAAATGCCGCATGTCTCTACTGACCTATTTTTCAGGAAATGAAATCTTGGTTAAGCACTGGAACCCCTAAAACTTCTTACTGCTCGGAAGTGGGGTGCACAATATGAATGCCCACTTGGTGTTAAGTGCAGTAGTGTCACCATTTCCGTGAGTGAATTCCTTCAACTTTACCCAGTTGTTGGAGAAAAGTGCAAGGTGGCCATTCTTTGTATTCCTTCCATGCAAAGCTCCTGTAAAGTTGCCTGTGTGGTCTGCTGAAAAGAATCTACTGATAGCAGATGTCAGGATTGTGGATGTGACCTTCCTTTCTGGACATAAAGCAACTGATCTGAAGACACAGCCTCCCTTTCCTGCTCCCCCAATTCATTCAGTGCAGTGGAGAGACAAGACATCCTGTGTGATGTCAGCAAGTGCGTTTGGCTCTCCAGTGCTTTTTCCCAAGGTGAGGATTAGAGAGCATCAAATGCTGTTGGAGGGAGAGAGGAAATCTCATGTAATGCTTTTGTTCTGCTAACAGCTATGTAAAGAGCTGCCTGGGAGTTTTGGAATGGAATCTGTCATCACTTTAATCCTGTTCTAGAAAATTGTGATGGAGACAGCACAGAGAATGATGTCATTAACAGACCTACGGTGGAACTCCCCCCACCCCCCAGCAACGCTGCCTTCCAATCCATTCCCTTCTTTCTCAAACTCCAGCTCCTAATTGGCTGAAACCAGAGATGGGCATTGTGGTTGCCCCTCCCATACAGCTGTGTTAAAATTTGAAACCCAGATATATGAGGAGTAAAGCTAATACAGAAGGGAGCCTGTTCAATGCTATCCACAGACTTCAGAGGAATTTTGTGCACTCTGTGTTTGGCACCATGCACAGGAAATTCCTCCCTGGTCTGTACAATGCAATAAACAAGCCTCCTGTGTATCAGCTTAAGCTTTTAGCACTTCCATCTCATCCTAGGGAGAGCAGTAAATCTGCAAAGAATATGCCCATTCGTTTTGTCAGGCTCAGGCTGCACCCTGATGCAAAGCCTGCATTCATTCGGCACCTGTTGCTGTGCGAGGCCTTAACCCTGAAACATCACTGATCGTATATGCATATCTAAGCCACAATTATGAGATGCTGAGACTCTCTGATTGGTTGCATGTGTGAAATAGTCAAGTGGAGCATGAGGCTGTGAAGCACGAATTCTAATCGTAGCTTGGTTAAAGTTCGATGAAGCTGGCTAAATACCATATGAAGGAGGTTTCCCATACATCGAGGGTGGGCAAGTTGTGTCCCTGCAGATGGTGTGGACTTCAATGCCTATCTTCCCTGGGAGTTGCAGTCCAACAACTTCTGGAGGGCCACAACTTCCCCACCCTTGCCATATGTGCTTGGGGATGTTCTACTGATAACCTGGTCTTCATTCTCCTTCCCTTTACGTCCCTTGTCCCAGGTTGCGTTCCAGCTGTTTAATATTTTGCATCATTTTATTTATTTATTTATTTATTACATTTTTATACCGCCCAATAGCCGAAGCTCTCTGGGCGGTTCACAAAACCGCCTCCAATGGCTTTTGATTTAGTATTTGGGTTTACTTGAAAGAACAACCGAAAATCTGCCTAGTTCAAGGCTCCCAGAGGGTGCTTCCGGACAGAGGGTTTCTAGTGCTAGCGACCAGGAGGCATTGGACAGCTATTCCATCTTTCCTTCCTTAACGGGTTTTCAGTGGTGAAAAAAAAAGATGGGAGAAATCCTGGCGAAACACAAGAGAGTTATGAATGAATATGTCATTGCCTGGATTCGCCCATAAAATACCATGAATGAGGCAGGGTGATGGCATGTTAAAAGCCTCTTCTGGAAGCACTCTAGATGCTATAGGATTGATTGCCAAATCCATCTGGGGCCCTGAAGCTCTTTTTTAGCTGAAAAGTGGTATACAAATTCAGGTATTATTATTATTATTATTATTATTACATAGGATTGTAAAGTTTTGTTCGTTTTCTCTTCCATTTTAAAATGCTTGTTGGAGAAGAGCAGCCTGTATCAGAAAAACATTGCTAAGACTGTCAGCAAATGTTTCACAAATGATCTATCGCACGCCATAATGGCAGCATTCATGGTTTCGCTTTTAATGCATGCAGCCAACTTTACCAGTGACATTTCAAGCCATACTGCTCCGGCCTGCAAGATATTCTAAAGGTCTACTCTGAGTTCATCGTTATTGGCAGAGAAGGCAAGTCCTGAAGCCAGCAGTGCTGTGTGTATTTTCCTGCAGCTGTGGAAATGGTATCAACATTTTGTACATTTTGAAGTGATCTGATCTTCACCACAATTGCAGTGGTACCTTGAAACATTTGCTAATGATGTAGCCATAAGCAAATGATTTCCTCTTGCTCTGCCTCACCATGCTGCATCCCTGTGAAAAACTAGGGATAATCTTCATTCTTTCCACCACATATTTTTAGGTGATGCAAAGTGTATGTCTGCTGTGAGTTTGCTTCACTGTGTGTAAAGTTTTGGCCCCACTGGAGTCACTGTCAAAGGATTCTTTCATGTTAGTTTAAGGAGGCCAAACTTGACCCTGGAAAGAGAGCTCCCGTCCACTTTTTCTTTTCTGGAAAGAAAATCCATAGCATTGCCCAGAAGTAACTTGATGCCTCCCTCAAAATGGCATCTTAGTGGGATGCATTGCAAGATAGGGTGTACTGAGTCACTCTGTATTTTTTCCCCTTTTAAATGCTCTGTGCAGAAAATGATAGCTAAAAGGGCTCACTGTTTGGAATTTTAGACCGGTCTTCAAATATTTGAACTTTCCAACCCTTTAATAATCCCTTCAGACATTTATGGTCCCACTAATTATTTGCTGAAAAACGCTGTCAATGACAGATAGTTTTCTTAAAACAGCATTTAATTCCTCTTTTTGCTTTCCACATGGATGGAATCCACCTCTCCCCACCCCCCTCCTGCCTTGCTTTCCTCCCAGGGTGGTATTGCACTAGGAAGACTGAGCTGCTAACTGGGAATCCTCAACAGAAAAATGATTAAGTGGTGATAAATCACTGGAGAGAGACCCAACATGCAATCTAAAGGCTACAGCCTCCAGTGGTGGCCCATGAGGGTGCAGGTATCAGTGACAGAGCACAGGAGGAGGTGTTTGGCATTCCAGAGGCCTAGTCAGGGCACAGAGGTTTGTTTATATTTCTGTTCCACTGACTCCTGTGAAATGCCCTCTGTCTGAACAAGGAACACACATCAAGCGAGGGAAAGCATGCCTGGTATTTCTTGAAACTCTGATGCTCCAAAGGTAATTTGTGGAGAGAATTATATGGGATTACAGAGTCACAAGTCCAGGGCTGATTGCACGAATCAACATTGGATAATTGCACTAAGATCATTACTACAATCCTTTTGGCCAGCAGTGGATCAAGAAGTGAAAAGAAAAGAAAACAAAAAGTTCACCTTTCTATTCTCCATCTTCTGCTCTCTGAACCTCCCCAGTTTCAGATCATCAGCGTATCGGAGTGCATCTCTATGGGAAGCACTTTGAAGAGTGGAAGTAAAAGGAGGCGCTTGCTCAGCAGGAGAGATGTGTGAAAAAGGAAAGGCTGAAAAATTGATACAAGTTTGATTGCTCAGAGGTGATTGCTATTTTGGGATAGAGTGCTAATGATTTTTATAGACATCCTGATTTTTTTTAAAAAATATTTTATTAATAAATAAATTTATTTATTTATTTATAAATAAATAAATAAATAAATAAATTAGTGAACATTGTCATATCTCAGGGACGGCATGGCATGGGAATGAAAAAAGTGGCTGTGTTACAAAAAACAAGGTCTCTTTTTTTTTTTGTGGGCTCTGGATATGCCTCTTCCTGGTGTAAATGTAGGGATCTTTCTACACAACCACCCTAGTTCAATGAGGGCATAAAAAGTACAGTTCTATTGCTTAAGCTGAAGCCACAATCAGAAAATGGATGTACATCTTCAAATATGTGCCCATTCACATCTCATCGTGCGGATGGACAGCCATGTCCATTTTGTAGGGCAGATGGGGATATGCATCTCGATCCCATGGCTTGTATTTGACATAATGTTAGCAGGGAAAGTAAAAGACGTCACACTGTTCTGCTAGCAGTGGCCTGTTCCGGTAACAGTTGGACAAGTGCTAGCATAATGCCATTGTATTGATTAGTGAAAGCTCTTGTGCAAGCAGAATCAAGTAATTGCCTCTGATGCTTGTGCATAGATGAAAATTGGCTTTCCACAAGCAGTAGAAACTTTGTGCAAGTAGAATGAAGCCACTGAATATGTTGACTACATTGGATAACAGTACTCTTACCTGGAGGTCCTTCCCTCTAATCCCAGATATGTGGGGGTTGGATGTGGTTCCTTCATGTGGATCCACATATGTATGTTCATCACTTGATATCACTTGATGGCTTAGGTGAATTTTTATAAACACCCCTGTTGTAGATGGAAGCCTGCATTATATCAGGGGATATGAAAGCTTTTCCTCCAGTGGTTTAATCTGGGAGAGCTATTTCACACATACGAGTAATCATTCGATGCTACAGTCATCTGATGATAGATGTATATGTAAACCATATAGACAGAAAGGCATTATCTTCTTTTTCATTAGTTCACATGCTTCAGGGTCAACCCCTGGAACTAAAAGTAGGATTCCATGAGGAAGGACCATAGCTTAATGGTAGAGCACATGCTTTGCATGTAGACGGTCCCATGTTCAACCCCCAGCATCTCCAGTAAAAAAAGGAACAGGTAGCAAGTGAGGAAAACCATCTCTGCAGGAGAACCAGAGTGGACAACAACGGACGAGGTAGACTAATGGTTGACTCGGTATAAAAGCAGCTTTCTACATTCATATATTCAAGTTCTGGGGGTAAACCCCTAATATGGAGCCCAGTTGTGTAAGAACACAATGGGTCACTTGTGATTAAATGCTATTTACAAAAGGTAACTGCAAAATTTCACTGGGTAGAAGTGACTTATAATGCCTGTTGCTATGGGGTATAAAACAGAGGAGAGGTGGACACACATTGTAAAGATGAGGATCATAAAATGAGGCAGTTGAAAGGAATCTGGAGAGCGGAAGTCTGATAAGGACCTTTATTCAACTTGCAAGCATTTCAGCTAGAGTGATGATTTCCAGATGTACACTTTTCCAGATGTTAGGATTTCCAATTACTGCCTAATTCCTGTTCTATGTATATTGTGGGGGGGGGGAGAGAGAAGAAAAGGAAAAGGGGGCTTCCCATAGCATTGGGTGCTTTTAAAAATGAGGATCAGAAATGCCCCAATTCTCTCTCTGGCCAGATCTACACCAAGCAGGATATGACACTTTGAAAATGGTTTGAAAGCTATGGAGTGTGGGCTCCAGCAGTTGTCCCAATGATATAAACCATTTTAAAGCAGTAATGTAGATCCTGCCCCCCCTCCCTCCCTCCCTCCACCTAAGCCCTCTGAGGACACAACCCACACATGATGGTAGTAGGAACCAGACCAGGTCCTGAAAATTTCTGATAAAGTAAGGATGGTGGTGTGTGCGATCTGAAGCACAACAAGGCAGGTTAGGGGAACTGATCCCTTCCCCAACACCTGTGTTTTCCCACCTGAACAGGGTATCACTGAGGCATTGCTAAAGAGAGGAAACACATCTCCAAAAAGAGGACAGAGATTGCATAAAATGTACATAGGTGAACTGATAAGGATAGATGCATATTTAGAAAGAATTACTATAATTTAAATAGAACTACAATATATCCCATCATAGTGACCAGGTAACCTGTATGCCTGCTCAGCCTGCTCTCCAGGAGCTCAGGACCAGCGCTCTGTTTTAATAACTCCAGGGAAAGCATGCACAGCCCTGTATCAGATCAGGGCACTCTCCTCATTTTCATCCTAAAATTCCAGGGGGCTAGGTTAAAGAGGAATAAAGTCTCCATTGACTATAATTGAGCCTTTTTTAACCCCTTTCCTTGGGGTGGGGTGGGGTGGGGGATTTGGGGGGAAATGCATGGGAAGGAAGGTTTAAACACCCCTTTCCAGATCACCACAACCCCAATCAGGGCAACATGCATAATATGCATAACAATGTATATTATGTTTTAATTCAGCATTGATTAAAATGGAGAGAGGGGTAAGAATTATTATTATTATTATTATTATTATTATTATTATTATTATTATTATTCTGGAGAAAAGAAGCCTATCATGCATGGCTTCACTATGCGTGATTAGAACAACATTTAGTTTGGACCGAGTTTAGCTGCACTTTCTGGAATGCACATATGACTGCATGGCATTGTATGGTCACATGGGCATTACAGGAAGTGCTGCTGGACTGAAAGGCTGTGAAAACCCCCCCACATGTGCCGTTATGAGCGTATTCATAGCATTTCAGGGAAGAGGAGGCCTGGCAGGGAGTGATGCTCATTGGCAGGCAAGGAAGAGCCCTGGGATTCAGCAGCCATTGTAGCCAGCCATCTTGCTTTAACTGCCCTACTTCGTGATAGGAAGATAAAACTGTATCAGAATTTGTGCGAGGGCAAAGTATTGGGCCCAATGATTTTTGCAGATTTTGGAGGGATGGGACAAATCTCCTCCACCTGAAGATTGAATCAATCTTTGGGTAGGGGAAGGCAAATGTCTAAATGTGTCAACAAGGGGCACTTCCACACGTCGTACTCAGGGTGCTTCCATCCGCCCCCAGTGCACCCCGAAAACGATCGTGTAACTTGCCTGTAAAGGAGACGAGGAAGAAGCGTCCTTGCCAGCGCCGGCGCCACCCAACTCCCTCCTCACTGGCCGGCTTGGAGAGCTCGGCAGAAGAAGGCGGGGTGGAGAGCTTCTTCCGCTCTCCACCCCGCCTTCTTCCGCCGAGCTCTCCGGAGGCACCAGCGCCGACAAAGACGCCTCTTCCTCGTCTCTTTTACAGGCAAGTTACACGATCGCTTGGGGGTCGCACTGGGGCTGCATGGAAGCAGCCTCAGTACGACGTGTGGAAGAGCCCTAACTGTAACTATATAAGATGGCTAAGGGATTTTGTTCAATTTCTTTAAACAAAAGGACTTGCCACCACTTTAAGTGGCGTTGGAGCTGCTTTAGCCATGGTCCTGGGATCGAATACCCCTGGGTATGATGCTACATCATGATTTAGCATCATTTTCAGGGGCATTTTGGGAGGAAAACATGGTTGCCCTCTTAGAGCTTTATCACACCAGCGTTATACTGTGCAATCACTGCAGATTGCATGCAAAGGACTCAGAAGTTTCCCACCTTATAATCTGCTTGATTGTGAAGTACTCCCATGCTTCCTGCCTTAATTGTGCAATAAAGCAAAAAGATTGGCTGTATTTAGCCCCTACATTTTGAGCGTATCTTCCGAGCCACTGCTGGGGCGCAGGAGCAGGATTTTAAAGAAATGCTTACATCTGCGTAAGCTTTAAAGATAAAGACACCAAAATTGGCACAGTAATAGATATTAGGGAGAGCTTTAAGCATACCAAATTTGAATTGAATTGGGTCATCTGTTAATTTTTTAAATTATTTTTTACATTTCCCCCCTTAAACTCACTTCCTGTTATGCAGAGGATTGCTGTCGCCCGGAAGCAAAAACAACAACAACCGCGAAAGCTTAGCGCTACAGGGATAATCCGAGGGAAGCAGGTATGTGGGATGAAGCTTATAGTGTGTATTTCTGTCATGATAGAGACCACAATTAAACCCTTTACCTATAGGGGGACCATTTTGGGTTTTGATAATGGGAGAAAGAAACAAGACCTCTCTCTCTCTCTCTCTCTCTCTCTCTCTCTCTCTCTCTCTGTGTGTGTGTGTGTGTGTGTGTGTGTGTGTGTGTGTCATTGAGAGAAGGGGAAAGATCTACAGTAAGTTTGAAAAGCCTGGTCAAGATTACATTGCAAAAATCCATCAAATTGAAAGATAACTTGCCAGGTTATTTACTTTGAATAAATCACAATCAGCAGAGAGATGGGTGTTTCAGAAGAAACATGGGGATGGACCTGCTCTACCAGCCTCCCTTGAGGCCACCCCTGCCCATCTGGGATCAGGGGGTCCATCTTTTAGGGCAGAGGGCATGACACTTGTGAATCTCAGCACCTTTTCCTTTAAGAAAAAAAGTCCAAGCAATAGCACACAGTAATGAACAGAAGTGCTGAGATGCGATATACCCCCACGACATGATCTGGCACTGTTATTGATAAAAGCTGCCTGTGGACACTCAAGGTCAAAGCATGAGCTTGGAAGTGGACCAGGGTCACCGCTCAGGCGGGAGGGAAAGTTGTAGAGTTACATTTAATTTAGCTGCAATCAGCCCCTAAGTAGATGAACAAACAGGAAATGGTATCTTTAGGCATGACATGAAATAGTATTGCTGTCACCATGAATGAGAAAATCCAACATTTTTAGAAGTGACTGCACATTTAAACAGCCCGTAGGGTCAAACTCTGCTTCCTATGGCCCTTTGATAACTCCACAGATAGTGGTGCCTGTGCTATAAATACCCTCAATCAATAAGCCTCTATCGCTGCCGAAAGCAGGCCTGTTCACATCTCGCGGCAGATGGGGAGGGAGCACATAATATTTGTCTTGCCTTTCAAATTGATTTCCTGTTTTGAGCCAGGCGGAGTGCGTCCATATGTTAATCAGATCACTAGGAGAGATAGCAAAGTTCAGGTCAACAGCCGACCACTTGACATGCCATAAAAAAGGAAAGAAGCAGAAGAAGAATAGGGCCTTTCACGACCCACAAGGCATCAGTGAAAGGAGACGTTTTATCAATGGCAGAGGTGATGTGAGACAATTGGCCTCCTTGGACCCAGTGAGGGCTGCCAGGCAAGAAAGACTGGAGGCTGCTCAGCATTTCTAGTGAACTACAAATTAATTATTAGTCATAACTCATAGGAACATCTTACATATTTTAGCCTCTGCGAAGGTAGAAAGCTGGTCTAAATTCATTGTCATTTTATGATGACATTGGCAGAGCCGCAGACTGATTTTAGAAAGGATTCTAGCATTGTTGCTTTTTGAAGGGCCAAATGACATGTAGCACAGGATGTCAGTGTCTGGGTCTCCTGCCAGGGTCAGTGCAAGACATTTTTATGTGTGAGGTGGAGCGGCACATGGCAACTGCTCTCCTCCTGCAAGTCAAAGGCTGGTCATGGTTTTTTTTTACCTCCTGAGGCAGAAAATCTCACAAGCACCTGCCCCCTCCCTGCTACAATAATAATAATAATAATAATAATAATAATAATAATAATAATAATAATAATAATAATAATAATAATTTGAAGTAACCAACAAATTGCTGCCCTTCCAGGACATCCCCAAATCAGCTGCCTGAGGTGGCCACCTCCCTCTCCCTAACAGCAGGGCCGGCTCTATCTTCTGATGTTTTTTTTTTTACTTTGCTTCAAAGCAGCCTTGATGATTGCCTATTCCATTCAAGAAGCAGTGTCTGGGGAGGCATGACCCTATCACCCATGCTGATTTCCAGCCAATTGAAATCAGCCCAAGGAAGTTCAGTGCCCACCAGTGCTAGTGCCTGCTTCGAACTGGGCCTGCCCCCCTGCCCACCTACCCCATGCTTGGGCTTATTGAGGTTTGAATTCACCCCCACCTCTGGTGAGGGGCAGAAGAAATTTGAAGAAAAAACGTGTGTGTGTGTGTGTGTGTGTGTGTGTGTGTGTGTAGTTTAATATTCCCTTGCAAACTGCCATGGTCCCAAACTGAATCAGGGCCACATGCACTTACTCTAGACTAAAAAAAAAAGATTCTCCTCAACAACACACTAGGCAATTAATAAAACAGTAGGTTGACCATGAATATTACGGGTGGGAATTTGGGACACTGCCACCATTTTGCTTCAGAGCAACACTGCATCAGGAAACTGTGGGTTAGTGTTATGCCAGAATCCCACCTGCCTGTTTGCAAGGTCTTTTTTAAATTTGCTTTTCAAAAGAAGCAGTTGTTTCTCTGCCCCTTTTGCAGGGATATTGAGAATTTCAGAGAAATTAGTTAGTGTGTGCAGGGCTTCAGGGGTTATCTTACTTCACCGATGTCACTGAGGGATTTGTGTACACTCTTCATTTTACCATGTTTACCTCATTCTGTCCTTGCAGCCTCTCTGGTTGTTTGGGCGTCCTGAAATTCTCCTAGAGGACTAACCAGGGCTTCCTCCCTAGGGCCTTTCCAGTGCTGCTGCCCACTTAGTGCATGAAAGCAGAGTGAGGCATTTTTGGTTTTGGTTTGTTGTTGTTAAAAGTCAGAAGCAGCAGCAGCAGCAGCAGCAGCAGCAGCAGAAGAAGTCCTCACTCAGCTGGACTGAGAAGTCCTCACTGGATAGCTCAAGGGAGGATGTCCTGGGTAGGATGTACACTACTGCTTTATAACAGTGTATAACTGTCTTGACAACTGTTTGGGGCTCAGGACACATTCCATATACTGTTTTCAAACCACTTTCAATGTGTTATATCCTGCTTGGTGTAGATCTGACCCTGGTTAAGTCCTCTAAGACCTTTTCAGAAAGCACAAGCAGCCAAAAAAACTGCAAGGAGAGAATGGGATAAAAATGGTAAAATAAAGAATACACACACCCCTATCCCTCAGCCAACTCCTTACAGTAAGCTAAACCCTGAAACCCTGCACACTGAGGCATTACTCACCACTTCCCACAATTTTTGGTTGCAATTTCTTTTCGCTCCTTCTGCCACCCCCCAACGAATGGTTGAAAATAAGTAGATTGAAAAACTTGGTACAGACCTCCTGTGGGAACATCACAATGGTGATACAATGACACCTGCCACAGGTCATAGTGGTAGGGATGCTGCTTGCCACCATTGATCCACCTATGAACTCACTCTGTGATCTTAGTTAAGACACAATTCTTTCATTCACCCCCCACCCACCCCATATGGGTATAATAATACTGGCCTCCCTTTGGCAGTGATTGTCAAATCTGAGATAATGCATATGAAGTGCTTTGAAGACCTGAAATGCAACTTCTAAGAAGAAATGCTAAGTATTTGTAAATGCTAAGTATTTGTAAATTGAACAAAAGAAGCCACACTAATCAGAAAGTTCAGTCAATGCAGAGATGAAAAAGTATTCACCATCTCACTCCTGAAAGCCATATCAGCTGTGACTTGTGAATGTTTTAATTTTATTGCTTATGTTTTAATGGAATAATTAAAAAAAATATGGACAAGATTTTTAAAAAAGGTGGACAGGATATTATTTTAAGCAACTCATTTCAATAAGCAGATTTCCTGCTGTAAAGAAAAGGTAGAGAAAGAGAAGGAGCCATGTTTTTATTAAATCAATGTTATGACCTTTGGAGTTTCAAACAGATGGATGCACCTCCATCTTTGTCTCCATCTCTTTTGTTAGGCACAAATCCTATCCATTTTTAATAAGGAGAACACTGGAGTTCAGAAGTAGCCCCTCACTGTCACATGCCATTTATAACTTCTGATTATCATGGGAAATTGGGCAAGTGTGATAAGAAGGTGTGTTGCCCATTTCCTTTCATTGATCCATTTCCCAGAACTCCTACCTGGACTCATCTACACCAAGCAGGATATTCCTCTATGAAAGCAGTATATAAAAGGCAGGTGCTATACTACTGCTTTATAGTGGTATTGGAGTGCACTGACAATTGTTGGGGGCCATGGCCATGGCTAGACCAGGCTAGGGGACATTTAATACCTTCCTTCCCAATACTTTTATTGATATAGGGTTAAGAAAAGGCACCAGTGAGAGCTTGCCTTCCTATGCTATGCAAACATGCAGGGGCAGCATTTATTGGAAAACTGCAGTTGGGGAGGGGAAGGGTTAAACTTCCCAACACAAGGCGATCCCAATAAATATCAGGTACCCCCCCCCCAGAGTATGTGTATATTATATGCTAGCTGTGTCTTAAAAATAACATGTAGTTTGACCCTTAGATTGTATGTTCCTTGGGGCATTAACTGGTACTTTTACCTTGTTTATATTACTCTGTAAAGCTAAAGCACAGTGATAATGCTATATAAGCAATAATTTCAAATCATTATCATACTAATAATACTTCAGAGGAACATTGGTGGGTGGGGAAATATTTTCCTGCAATTCTCTTCTGTTCCATGCTGGAGCCTGCGAAGACATTCTGGCTAGAAGTGACAAAATGCAGATCAGGACCACGGAGAGCTCACTGGGGGAGAGGGCTAGAGTTAAGGTCAGTCCACTGAGCAATAAGGAGCAAAGGAATGTTGTTCCAGGTGGGGAGTCAACTGATGGTTTAAATCAGGGTTGGGGAACCCATGGAGGTTCCCCATGTGGCCTCTGGAGCTTCTTTGAATTCCTACAGGGGGTGGGGGTTTGGATTTTGCCCTCCAAGCCCCACCCCATGGAGGAATCCCCACTGTTATTTCGATCTGTGATACCAGATACCAGTGGGGATTCCCCCATGCAATGGGGAGAGTGAGTGGTACGTAAGGAAATCCCTAGTGTTATCTTCAATCTATGATCACAAGTGGTGGGGACTTGACCACTAATGAGAGGACTGGTCATCTTCTAAACACCAGGCATGATATAAGAAACTGTGAACCTGAACAGTGCTAGGAATGGTGCCTGCTCCTCCCAGTGCCAGACAAATTACTTTCTCCATGCCTAGCTCAACATGGAGAAATGCAAAATAGGTGGGGGGCAGGGTGATGATGTCAACAGGCATGGCCCTGCCTACAAACATCATCTGGGCCATAGAGGGCCTTGTGGTGGTGGTGGGCAATTCTCCGCACCCTCATCCAAAACATGATCACCATCTTTGGTTGAAATAGTCCTGCCATAAGAAGGTATGTAATATAAGAATAGTTCTGCCATCATTGATCTGGAATTAGGAGTGATCAGTGAGGTGGCCAGGTCTTCTGATGACATCAAATTATTTAGCATGGTCAAAAACAAAAAGGGACTGTTAAGAGCTCCAGAAGGGTCTCTCCAAACTGGAGGAATAGGCATCAAAATGGCAAGTTCAGTTCAATGAAAGCAAGTGTAAAGTGATGCACGTTGTGCTAGTGGTGATTGCTCAAGACAGAGATCTTGACCTTGTGCCGCACAGCTCAATAAAAATGTTGATCCACTGTGTGGCTGTTGTGAAAAAGCCAAATTCCATGTTAGGCATAATGAGGAACGGAATCGAAAATAAAACTGCCGATATATTGCCGTAATACAGATCTATGGTGCGACCACAACTGGAAAACGGCGTACAGTTCTGGTCACCATACCTAAAAAAAGAACATTGTAGAGTTGGAAAAAGGGCAGAAAAGGGCAACCAAAAGATCAAGGGGCTGGAGCAGCTCCCCTATGAGAAAGGTTACAACATTTGAGACAGTTTAGCTTAGAGAAAATGTGAGTGAGGTGAAACATGCTAGAGGTGTACAAAATTATTTATACTGTGGAAATCAGAAGCTAATTTGTGTAAGATTTAGGACCGATAAAAGAAAGCACTGAACATAGTTAAACTATGGAATCGCTACCATAAAATGAAGTGATGGGCACCAATTTGGATGGCTTTAAAAGGGGATTGGGCAAATTCCTGGAGGAGAAGGCGATCAATAGCTGCTAGTCCTGATGGCTACAGTTCGTGCTACCTCCAGCTTCAGAGGCAGTATGCTTATGAACACCAGCTGCATGGTGACTTGAGCAGGGTTGCACTCATGTCCTACTTGTTGGTTTCCTGTGGGCAGCTGGTTGGCCACGGTGTGAAAAAAAAAGCCAGAATAGGTGGAACTTTGCTGTGTTCCAGCATAGCTCTTCTTATGTTCTTAGGGTGGGGGGGAAGGCAGTTATAGAGCAGGGGTGGACAGAAAGTATATCTCCAGATTTTTGTACTTCAATTCCTACCACTCCTAACCCTAGGCCATGCTGACAGAGGCTTCTGGGCATTGAAGTACAAAACATCTGGAGATTTGCCTTCCTGCCGTCCATTCTAGATTACAGTTTCCCCTTTCCTCACAACAAACAAAGCTAGAAAATAGGCACAGTGTTGAGTGGTGTGAGAAAGCATCCTTCAAAGTGGGGGAAAACGCAGTGTTTAGGGATAAAATGTCAGTAGCTGTTGCAACTGATTTCCCATGATGCATGGCACAGTTGCCACAATGGTAAGCCCCACAAATCAACTTTCCACAGTGAGAAAATGACTGAAGAGAGAGAAAGAGGGAGAACACCTGCTTGTCATCTGTGGGAATTTAAAAAAACAACAACAATACTCTGTTCCCAGGGTAATTTGTCTGACTAGCTCTCTAATAAAGTAGGATAGAGTCAAGTAAAAGATAGATGGAATTTGAATACAGTAAACTATTCCCAAGTGATTGTGTCTTTTGCAGGGATTTTTTTCCCTTGTGGACATTCTTTCTCAGATAATATGTATTGATGCAATGAGGTTATACCAAGGGCATATTTGCATTTCAAGAAATCCCTGCACTGTTTGTGTCATTTTGGTACATAGCTCTTAGAGTGCATATCTCTCGTGTTGCTTGTCCTTTGCTCTTTAATGCATATTTTCCGTTTCCTGTGTGCATGGACGCTTGTTGTGTTGGGCCTCTCCTGGGATAAAATTGACCCAGGAGAGCTGTACAAAATTAGTTGCATAAAATAAGCACAAGGGAAAAAAACATGAACAAGAAAAGGGAAGGCCCAAAGGGCCAAATGTGAAGTTTGAGTCATGGGATTTCAGTTTACATACATTTTTTTGTTGTGATGAAAGTTGAAGAAACTCTTTCCAAACCTATATGATTTATACTACCGGGCGAAGGATAAAGTGTTGGTTATTACCTTTAAAGCCCTACATGGTTTGGTCAAGGTTACCTGTGCGATCGCCTTCTCCCTTATAATCTGCTCTGCGCACTCAGGTCCTTTTGGAAGGGTTTACTCCAGTCAGCCACAACTAGGCTGGCAACTGTTACCCAGAGGACCTTTTCTTCTGCCACCCCCAGACTGTGGAATGGCCTGCCGGAGGAGAATCGTCGCCTTAATACTCTCTCTGAGTTTAAGACAGCCATAAAGACTAGCCTCTTCTGGCAGGCCTACCCAGATGATTTTTAAACCTAAGGATTTTAAGATGCTATGATTGTTATTGTGATTGTTATTTTAATACTGTATTGGTTTTATATACTCTTCTAACTAATTTTATGTATTATATTGTGTTTTGTATTGTTCCCTGCCTCGATCCAGAGGGTGAGGTGGGTAATAAATAAATAAATTATTATTATTATTATTATTATTATTATTATTGAACAAGATAGCAAAAAACGAAGAAGAAAGAAGTGGTTCTCAGATGGCTTTACGAGAGCTAGCAAAGATATGTTACTGTTGGGAACTGCTAGAACTCTGTGCAGCTCCCCATGTGGTGGACCACTGTACTACAGGTGCTAGAGCAATGAAGAACCTTCTGGACAGATTCCACCACCTAGCTAGCCATTGAATCCTTCTGGGCAGGAAAGAGAATAAAGGGTTTCTGTTCCAGTTGAGCCTTCCTTACGCAACAAGATCTTCCTGAGCTCTGGTGTGTTCCTGCATCCTTGGTTATCCTTTACTCCTCACTTCTGGTTTGTTCCCTGATTCTGCTCCTGGTATGTCCTCCAGTCCTGACATGCTCTTCTCGTTCTTTGTTCCTGGCTCACTTCAGACAACTACCCACGGCCCAGACTCACAAGTTACAGAGAAATGTCATTTTGTCATGAGTCTTATAACAGCCTTCTCCAACACGTTCTGAACTTCAACTGACCTCAGCCCATAGGCCAGCATGCTGGGGGCTGTAGTCCAACACCAGATGGGAATGAGGGCACCAGTTGGGGGAAGGCTGGTCTATTAACACTAGTCTATTAGCCAAGAGATTAATCAAGTATAAGTTCCAATCGTTTTGAAGTGTGATAGGCACTGAGCATGTATAGCTCAAGTGCTAATTCCTTCTATAATTAGAGGGCCATACCCCAGGGTTTCACTTACAAGTCTCCAGCCATCAAACAATAACACCTCCCCCCCCCACACACATGACATCAGTATCATCCCCAACCCCAGGCCCTGACAGCCAGCTTGCTGTGGGTTGCCTTAACTCCCCTCATCCAAGTTATTACAGCACAAGGGCCCATTCAGCACTTTTCACTTCCCTTTGGGCGTTAGGCAGGGGGAAACCCTGCAAAATCCCAATTGTGCCTTTTGCTAACGTCCACTGGTGCCAGCTTCCAACAGAGCCTCCAAAAACATGTTTTTAAAAGGTTTAAAATAATCCCCAAGTCCATTGCTTGTGTTGATGCACGTATTTAAAAGTTTGTTTGTTTGTTTTGCCTTTCAATGTGGGTGAGCTCTGAGAACTGTGGGATGAATCACCACTGGTATTAGGAACCATCAAATTGGCATTTTTATACTGTTGCAAAGCATGCCATGATCTACCAGAAAAGACGTGTGTGTGTGTGTGTGTGTGTGTGTGTATGTTCAGTAATTCTTTAACCTTGCGGTATTTACTACTGATTTACTACTGAAGACTTCCCTGTTCAAGAAAGGATTCCTGTAGTCTCTGAAGCATTAAGGTGGATCCAAGGAACAAAAAGAGATAACTACATAGTTTGGCATGTCTCTCAATTTTATTTATTGTATATTGATTACATTGGTATCCCACTTTCCTTTCAAGAAGCTCAAGGGGATGTGCATGGTTCTCTCACTCCATTTTATCTTTACAACAACCTTACAAGCTAGGTTAGGGCAAGCTGAGAAATAGTGACTTGCCCAAGGTTACTCAGTGAGTTTTACATCTGAGTGGGATCTGTACCCGAGTCCAACACTCAGCATATGAATGGTAAGGAACTGAATGTGATGCAGAAACCTGTGTCAATGTAAATATTGGCAACAATTATTATTATTATTATTATTATTATTATTATTATTATTATTATTATTATCCTGCCTCTCCCTCTGGATAGAGGTGTTATGCCTGAACAGGAAAATTGACCTGTGTAGGGGCCATCAGGCCATGCATGCTGGCCTTAACTCCAACGTTCCTGCATGTGCCATCCCTGCCCATTCTGTCCCCAACCTTCCCATGTAAGAAAAAAGTGTGATGGGGACTTCTATGCTTGTTCATTTGAACATGAGTAGAACCCTCCATATGATTGGGAATGCTGGTAAAGCAAGGTTCCCGACTCTGGCAGCATCTACTTGCGTAGTAGCCCCCATCAGACCTTCCCATCCAACCCAAGAAGATCAGGAAGAAAGAGGGCAGGCATGGGGGCAGGCCAACACACATAGCCTCATGGCCCTAGACAAGTTGATGTTTCCTGTTCAGTCACATTGTGTGAATAGGGCAGAAATTTATAAAACCAACCTGGAATGTTAGAATGTGAATTGAACAGATCTCTGTAGTTTGGGACATGGTGAAGTGATTATGTAAACAGCTCCACTCACCCTTACTATGCCACCACTCAACTCATTTTTACTACCTTTGACTTCTGGGCTCTGCAATATGTTGAATTTTGTTCAAGTTCATCCAGTGAACCCATCGCAACCTGCCACTTTTGCTCTTCTGAATTAGCTCTTATTGGTGGTCTCTGTAAGATGGAACTTGGAAAATACTGGTGAGTATTGTTGAGATATGTGTGAATACAGTGATAGGAACAGCTAGCGAGATGTTCCTCTCTCCCTCTGCTATATCTGCAAGAAAGGGGAAATTTGCAGGGTGGGAAGACCTGGCAGCTTCTCTGGATTTCTCATCTACTGGTCTCTATCGCCTAAACAGCACTCCAGATGCTTCCCACTTGCCAAAATATGAAGTCTCATGGGGTCCAGCTGTTCCTGGCCATTGCTAGACACCAGGAAAAGAAATATCACAAGACCCAGGATTTCTAGGGAACTCTTGAGAGTTGGATAGTGAGATTCAGTGAGGCTGATATAAGGCCTCATAATCACAGGTGGCTTGGCCTCTATTGGCCAGGGCAACAAGCAGATTTTGGGCAAATGGCTCTGGGAACCATGCTTAGCTCCAAGTGTAAGGTCAGATGTAGGGTTTCACCTCAGCAGAAGACTCAGGTTTGAGCTGACCGCCCAAGGAGCCAAAAGCAACCCGGACAGCCATTACAGCTTTTTGGGCAAGCATGGATTGTAGAAACCTTGGCCTTCTGTCCCCCCCCACCAACTTTTACACATTTAATGACTAAATCCTGCAAATAAATAAATAATGAATGAATAGTTTCGTTTTACTCTAAGACTGGTGTCTGCCTCTTTCTTGCTGACCTCTATGCAATAATACTGCCCAGGTGTTAACTTTCAGTCATGGGTTGATGCCATACCATCAAGTAAATGTGACCTCTGAGAGCTCCCTATTGTGCAGGTGATAGTTCTCTACTAACCTCCTGGCATGTCTCTTCAAGCAGAGTACCTACTGTAATGTGTGGGTGAACCAAATTCCTTGCCTCTTTTCAGTTCCTGGTGCATACCCAGGAGATGATTCTTGGTAGGCAGCCAAGAGTTTACAGTTGAAAATGGACAAGGGAGGTGAAAAGTGACTTGCCAACACAGGCCACAACAAAGCTCACTGCTTCTTGACTTCCCAAGGTATACACGTCTTACTTTGTGTGTTACAAACCCTCACTGTGGCCTTGATCCTCTTTAGTTTTATACGTGCCATTTGAAAAGCCATAACCAGCATTGTTTGTGTCTGTTAATAAGTCTGCTAGTGTGGCTGCATACGTAATTCTTGCCAGACACAGGATCTGCAATTCTCTGCTATTATCTACTATCCCCACCCCACATCCCCCTCAGTGGATCTGGTTGTTTCTGAAGCAAAATAACAAATAATCGAGTTATACCCAGCTAAAGCAGTTCTGTCGAAAGCATTATCTCAAATACCCAGCTGCTGATATTAATCAAACTGCTAAAAGGGAATGCATTAAAATATTTGATGGCTGTGGCAAGTTGAGAACAGACTGGGTGATTCCTTGAATGAAATGCATGGGTGAAAATATTCATATCCCATCTTTTGGTTAAAAAGGAAAACTACAAGGAAACACATCTCATAAAATCCACAATACTTTTTTTTTAAAAAAACCCACCCCATCGCCACTTAGGGTGCGATCCTATCCATGCCTACTTGGGCATAAGCCTTGTTGAACTCAACAGTACCTACTTCTGAGTAGACATACACAGGATGGTGTTGTTGTAAAACAGAATTTTAAAAAATATTATTAAAAATGAGAATACAGCCATCACAATTAAATGAGCAGAAGAATCTAGTGAAACTGGCAGCAGAAATGTTAGCTGAACTACCTCCAAAAGCCCCCCGATATAAAGCTGGCATCCAAAAAGCCAACAGAGATGGTGCAGAATGAAACTCCTTGGGAAGGGGTTTTTATGCTGTTGGTACCACTGTTGAGAAGGCCCTGTCCCTAATAATTAACCATTATACCTCAGATGGGGAGAAACAGAACAGAGCTTGCAAGGAAGATCTTAATGTGTGGGCAAACTGGTAGGAAAAAGAGAGTCCTTACTGCATCCTGGGCCTAGTTCAAGAGGTCAGAACCTTAGGCTTGAGGACCAAATCTGGCCCTCTGCTGGTTCCAATATGGCTCCAGGGTTCCCCCAAAGGCCCGTCTGCCTTCACTTTCCCCCAACCTTTGAAATCATCATCATCATCATCATCATCATCATCATCATCATCATCATCTATTATACGGTCACCGACCCAATGAGAAACAGTGGCAGACATAATTGAGACTGTAAAAACACTATCATTAATTCATTATACAGAAATTATTAAAACATACACATGTTTAAAATATCTTAACATAGTTAAAACACCTGAGACAAACATTTATTTTTTTTAAAAAAAACCACACAACTTGAAATGGAAGTTGCAATTACGATGGGGAAACCATCTTATGAGTCCTTTGTACAGAGAAAAGGTGGCTTCCTGTCTTATTTCCCTCCCCACCATTCTAAAAGTTATTGGCAGGCAGAGCTTTAAGCTAGGATATGCTCGTAGTTTTCTTTTATTTGTCCTGCCCCCTTTGCCTTTAGCCCCACCCACCACTGGAATGTGGCACTGAAAACATATTTGAAGTGGAATTCAGGATCTGCACCCCTGGCCTAAACCATTTAGGACTTTAAATATTAAAAACACTGCTTTGCATTGGGTCTGAAAACCAATGGAGAATCCTGGAAATGGCATTCTGGAGCTGCATTCTGGAACAGGTGTAATTTCTGAGCAATTTTTCTCCGAGTTTCCCCCCTCCCACCCATTTCTCACTTTCTGAATTCTGGACCAGATATGATTTCTAAGCACTGTGATGCACGCCCATCACAGAAATCAAATCTAGGCGTCACTAAGGCATGAATTACTGTGGCCAGGTAATTTCTCTCCAGGAAAGAATGTGGCTAATGAAACAGCCTAAGCTGGTAAAAAGCAATATTATTGTCCACTGCTGCCACCTGGGCATCAAGGAACAGCAGCAGACCCAAGAGCACACCTAAGGTGACCATATGAAAAGGAGGACAGGGTTCCAGTATCTTTAACAGTGATGTAGAAAAGGGAATTTCAGCAGGTGTCATTTGTATGCATGCAGCACCTGGTGAAATTCCCTCTTTATCACAATAGTTAAAGCTGCAAGGGCAGGGCTCCTGCAGCTTTAACTGTTGTGATGAAGAGGGAATTTCACCAGGTGCATACGTACAAATGACACTGACATCCCCTTTCCTATTCCTCTGTTAAAGATACAGGAGCCCTGTCCAACTTTCCATATGGTTACCCTGGCAAACTCTCCATCTTTGTCCCCTGCAGTCTAGATGGTGTTCAGCTTTCCAAGCAGATGCTATTTACATGACGAAAATAAGCATGTTAATTGCATTCATACAATTAATGCCATGTCTAGTTTGGCCCTTGATGGGGAATGTATCCCCATTCCAGAAAGATGGTTCTTCAATACCAGTATATGACATAACCTTGGGCAATAGTACTCCAGTCTTGTCTGAATTAATACTGTTTGTTTGCCTAACTCCAGAATATCACTGACTTCAGAAACAGGGTCAATATTTCCCACTTCTTTCCCAGGATTTGCTGAAAATAAGAGACACCAGACTGATGACCCCACAATCCAAATCTCTAGGAAACGTCACCTAGCTATTTCAGGAAGATGCTAAGTAGCACGGGAAATGAGAGAAATCCTTGTGGCACCCTGTAGATCCAAGGTTAAAGGGCAGAGAAGCAGTCTTCCAATACCACTTTCTGGAATCTGCTCTCCAGGAAGGATATGAATCACTGCTAAGTAGTACTCATCTATTTCAAGGAAATCCGAATGGTTACCATGGCTAGCAGTATACAAAAGTGCAAAAGAGAACAAATCGGGAGGCTCTGTCCTGTCCAGATCTTCCATCAGAGTAGCTGAGGCAGTTTCCCCTAAACTGGATCTGAAGCCAGATTGGAAAGGATCTAGATAATCAATATCAATGAAAAATTCCCTTGTTTGAGATGCCACAACTCACTCCAACAACTTACCCAAATAAGAAAGAGCAGAGACTGACATTTGTCATGTTAACAGGTCCAAAGAGAAATCCTCTAGCAAAGTGCAAATATGGTATGTTTGGGTGTCTGCATAATTATGTCAGTGCTTCTTTTGTTACACATTTCATGGATGTTGAGCCATCAGTATTGTGTACAGTAGAATTATTGAAAACACTGGTGTGTCCCCAAATCATGAACTGTATCAGTACATTTTCCCCCCCAAAAAAGGTATGCTGTCCTTGGCATACATTCACTTTGGAACTATGCAGTAGACTTAACAAATATAACTTGAGGGGGGAAAAAATCTCCACTTCCTTTTCTTCAGGTTAAATTCATGGCTCTCCCCCCATAAGATCAAAAAGGGGCCTCTGCAAGCCAGCCTTTTAAACAAGCTTACCTTTGGGCTGAAGATGATTTTTAATCAATCTGTGAAGGGGACATGTGGTGCCATATGCTGCTTGCCACCCATTAGTCGGTAGCTGGTCATTAAACTCCCACTAATGTTTCCTAACTATCAGCATTGTGGGGGGCTCCCTGCCCCCCTGCTTTGTAGCATATGAGCAAAGTGGAGCCACTGGTGGCAGATTGCCTTGAGGACAATACAAACGCTCATGTAGTATGGTTGTTTGTTCAGGCACAAACAATAGAGACATTTTGTGATTACCATTTGCCAGCTACCAGAGGGTTCTGCCCCTCGCTTTTCTTCTTCTTCTCCCCTTTAGTGCCACAAAAAAACAGATGCAAAAAATCTTTCTTTTTTCAGCCCCCTTGAATTGACCTGTGTTGGAGCAGTGTCATTTAGAGGAGAAATTATTGGAGTGAGAGTAGATTGTAACAATAGAGGCCTTGTGCCAGACACATGACAGAACAGTGAGGGGCTGTTGGTAACTTTATTGAGGAACAGGACGGCACTCTGGCAGGTGCTTCCATTGTTAAAAGCCTCTCGCTCTTCGGCAGTGGTCACAGATGAGTTCATGGCATTTCATTCAGACTCTTTTGCATGGACGTTCTGTGATGAGACACTGGTCAAGTGTCCAACCTAGCCTCTCTGATGTCCCCAACACAGTCCCTCTGGTAACATAACCCCCCCTTTTTTTGCTGAGATATGTCAATTTTTTCCAAGCCATATGGCTCCAAGCTAAAGTAACTTGGGTTCTTTCTGAAGGGAACATAATAACTTAATGTTTGCTCTGCTAATACAGGCTTGTGATGGCTGCCACTGATCCTCATATTACGACTTCAAAATACCATTCAGAATACAACATTTATCAATTAGTTTCACTCCCCAAATTTCATTTATATATCTATATCTATATTGATTTTACAAGGGATTCCTGCTGATAAACTGAGAAGGCTCTTCCTGAATGCAGCAACTTTAGTATTTTTTTTTTTTTTACATCCAGAAGTATACAAGGCATTTGCTACAGTTATAGTTAGACAAAATATGGTAATTAAACAAAAACCCTTACTGTCAACATAATATTAAAGATTTTCTTTAAAAAACAAATCAAACCCATTAATGTACTTCTTTATCCAGCGCTGCTTCAATTTTTGGAGCACATAAGATTATGCCTTTATAAATACATTTGCTTCTGTTTTACTCCTTGTTTTGTTCTAGGTCTCATTGTCCTCCTTTGATCTGTCCTCCTTTAATTTGTCCTCAGCCAAATTAAACTGTGTTGTCATATGGACACTGACCATTTTTTTAAAGTAAAACTGTGTGAATTTTTACTGCAATCCCATGAAAATGAAAAGCACTGAAATGCTGTTGTCATTTAGACTGTAGCTTTCTCAAGGTATGTTTTGTCTTAGGGCACATCTGCAGGTTTCAATCCAGTTTAGCCATATGAACATAAGAACATCAGAAGTGCCATGCTGGATCAGACCAAGGGTCCATCTAGTCCAGCACTCTGTTCACACAGTGACCAACAAGCTGTCGACCAGGGACCAACAATGCAGGACATGGTGCAACAGCACCCTCCCACCCATGTTCCCCAGCAACTGGTGCACACAGGCTTATTGCCTTGGATACTGGAGGTAACACATAACCATCAGGTCTAGTAGCCAGTGATAGCCTTCTCCTCCAGGAATTTATCCAACTCCCCACAAATAACCCTGGAGGTTGGTTTGTAGTTTTGTGAAGGTGCTACAATTTCTTTTCTGATCAGAGGTGCCTACTAGCCCCATCATAGCATTACAGTTTGCAGCAGGGTTCCTTGCTTGGGACCCATGACAGGTTTCAAACTAGCTTGATGTTGTAGGGCAGGTATGCCTTTAATCTGCCTTTCTGTGCTACTTAACCCATGCCAAACTCCTCCTTGCAATAACAGCAACAATATATTGATGAAGTTGATAATATAAATGAAGCTATAGGGTAACAGCTCAAACCTCAGCCCCACATGCACATCATAGCTCCTGATTCGCTCAGCCCCCCCCCCCCTGAAGCGGATGGGGGAAATGCCATGTTATGTACTGGACCCCTGATCTTGTAAGATATGACCCTTCCTAAATGTATTGATTTGAAATTAAAAAATAAGTCCCATTCCTTTCTGTGGAACTTCCTTTCAGTTTATTTATATTTATTTATTTATTGCACTTATATACCACTCCCATAGCCAGGGCTCTCTGGGCGGTTTACAGAAATTCTAAAATTAAGATAAAAATGAGTATACAAAATTTAAAATTCTAAAACACAGAACATACACACATAAAGCATTAAAAACCGTTAAAAAACTAAACATGTGGGTGATTAAGATGTGCCGCCATATGCCTGGGCAAAGAGCTGTAACCTTCTCAGAACTGTAGCCTCGTGGCCTGATCCTCGGAGTCCTTGAACAAGCAATGCTGTGCAGTGGATCAGATGTGTGGATGCTTTCATTGATGATTTCTGCAACAGGTGCCAGATGATTTCTGCAACAGGCAGCCGCAATGGCTTGTGATGCTAGCCCAGCAATGGACGTCGGAACTGCTCAATCAGCAAGGATTCGCTCAGTTGAGACTGGTGGCTCTGATTTCGGTGGGGCTGCGAATCCATTCTGGGTTTTAGTCAGAACTAGCCAGAACTCTAAAGGAGCTATCCAAGGTGCTGAACCTAATTTGGAGTCTACGTTCACCTGCTTGGATGGCTCCTTTAGAGCTCTGGCTGGTTCTGACTGAAATCCAGAATGGATTCACAGCCCTTCCGAAATCAGATCCACCAGTCTTCACTGGATTCACTTCTCCTTCCCTGTCCCTTTACATGGGTATTTATGGAAGGACATTTCAGAGACAAAAGAGGCAGGTTAAGCATCGGGATGCATAAATCTGTCAATTTTCATTTCTCACAGTTTCTCATTTTTCCAATCTTAAATTTAGTTCATCTTGAACTAAATTTGTAAAGTTTTTTTTAAAAAAAACATTTGCATGAAAATTCATAAGCATTTCTGTGCAAATTTCTTCAAATACATATAATTTTGTATGCAATTTCCCCCCGATGCATTCTTGACAAGCAATTTTTTTCATACAATGAGATTTTTGAATGTTATTTCCCCTAATATACCCATTTTTGTATGCATGTTTTGATTGGAGAAGTCCATTGCAAAATTTGGAGGAAGGTGAATTTTGAAAGATATTTGAGTTTTAGTTCGCCTCATGATTTGAAAGGATGAAATTAGCTAAGTTTGCATTAAAATACATTAATTAATTTCTCCCCCATCCCTAGTTAAACAGTTGCAAATTGGTGCCCAGAATGTTTTGAAGGGTGTGTGTGTATGTTTGCCTTGGCAGGAGGCAAAGCCAGTTGGCTTTGTCTTGCTTGGCAGACATAAATCGCCACTGTAGCTGTGAACATGCAATCCAATATTTCCATTGCTGTAGTTATGAGGATCTAGAGGACTGGGCATAGGGTGGTGAGGGGAGGGGAACGCATCCAAATATTTGAAACCTATAAGAATATAAAAGAAAAGGAGATGCTGAAAACTGTTTGGACCATATTATAGTTTAATAACTAAAGCCTTCCAAATGCAGCTGGATTTGACAAATGTAGCTAAGGAAACCCCCCCCCCCATTACCTAAATTACAATAATTGCATGGGAGAATGCTGTTACATCAGTGCTGAAAAACTGTATCATCTGTTACTGGATATGCAAAAGTATTAGCCATACCCAATGAACTGTAAAGGCCAGACAGAGAGTTTGTGTGGAGTTTTGAAAAAGTCCTTCCCCCCCAAATGCTTTTAATTATAATAGATACTAGTCTGATTGGTACCTGTCACATCAAAAATAGGGAGAAATTCAATGTCAACCTCTTCCCCCCTACTGAGTGTACAATTAAGGTACATGGTTAGGGGTTATTTAAACCCCATACACATGGAAATAGGCTTGGATTGCTCCATTAGAACACTAAGAGCACCTGGTAGGGATCTGATGCACCAAGAACATCCAAAACAGGCCAGAGTTACATGAGATGGTGCTTTTTGGGTTACAGGAGAAACATCTGCAACCATGGGCAGCATTGGGGGCTTACTACTAGCCTCCTTTTTATTCATGGAAATGAAATACTGCTAACCCAGTTTCAGTTCTCAGAAGGCTGAGTACCTTAACCTACCATGGGAAAATGACACACAAATTACCTCCAAATGTTTGGGAGGCAACAAGGAAGGGAGTCAAGCTATATAAATCAATTATTTATGGCTGAAAGCCAATGTGACCATAAAAAAAACACCAAGCTGGAATGTAACCTGGAATGATAACTTCTATTCTTGTGTGGTACTTTGGCTAGATCAATCTTTCCCAATCTGGAGCCCTCTAGATATTTGGGGACTATGTCTTATCACTCCTGACCATTGGCCATGCTGGCTGGGGCTACAGGGGGTTATAGTACAAAACGTCTGGATGGCACCAGTTTGGGGAAGCCTGAGTTAGATAGTCCACATCAGTCTTCCCCTGGGCACATCTTTGATGGGGACAATTGACCAAACTGGTATTAGCTTATAAGACACATCACAAAGGTATAAGTTGGCTATAAAGTGTCTCTTATTCTGTACTATCATCCCATGATGGTGTACATAGTAATGAATATAGAAAGCTGCCTTACACTGAGTTGAACCATATGACCACCAAGCTCAATATTGTCTAGACTGACTAGCAGTGACATCCAGGATTTCTGAAGTCCTTCCCAGCCCAGGAGATGTCAGGGGTTGAACTTGGGACCTTCTGCATGAAAGACATGTGCTTTACCACTAAGCTACATCTCTTCTTCTAAGGTTTACTAACCATTGTCTGATTATTATTATTATTATTATTATTTATTTATTTATTTATTTATTTATTTATTTATATAGCACCATCAATGTACATGGTGCTGTACAGAGTAAAACAGTAAATAGCAAGACCCTGCCGCATAGGCTTACATTCTAATAAAATCATAATAAAACAATAAGGAGGGGAAGAGAATGCAAACAGGCACAGGGTAGGGTAAACAGGCACTGGGTAGGGTAAAACTAATTGTTATATCTTGATAGGTCCTCCTTTTAAGAGTCTGTTGCCCCCTTTAAGAGATGGGGTTGAAAGAGATGTATTTGGATGATAGTAACAGCTAGATGGGAAGCTAGATGGCTCATTGAAATCTGAGGCACAGAGCATCCTAACCATCATTGTACATATTTCTCTTAGCCCTTTTAATCAAATTTTCCTATCTACAGACCATGTTCATAGCTTCTAATACAGCTGAAAAAGCCATAAATCTGTTGACATGTCTTATACAGCAGTCATCCCACATGAAGCCATACCATTTCATTTTTAATGAACCATTTCTCTTTTTTTCAGTAATATATAACAGGTGGATCAGGCTTCAAAGATCACATTTATCTTGACCTGTACAAGGCAAGTATAAAAGTCCAATAATTCATTATAAGTTATGCTCTTTCCAAAGACACCAAATAATCTTCCTCAGTCAATCTAACCTGAGCTCTGACAAGATATTTGCCTAACCAAGGCCTTTGCTAGACCAGGGGTTATCCCGGGCAGATGATGCACAGGGGATCCCGGGCTCAGGGAGGGATCATCCCTCCCTGGCCCCAGGATAAAGCCCTACACTTTGGGCCCGCTTTTTCTTGCAGTCTTGGGCTGAGCCCAAGACCGCGAGTGTGTGACCCGTTTCCGCGGAGCTGGGAGCACTGAGCCCATCGGGGCTAGGGTGGGGGGAATGGGGAAATCAAGGGTGTTTTTTTTTTTTAAAAAAAAAAAGCCACTTACCTTGCCGCTCGTCCTCTTGTGCAGCCGGCCCTTTAAAAGTTTTTTTAAAAAAATGGCACGCGTGCGACGGCTCTCTTCTTGAGCTCATCGTGACTCGCATGTAAACGAGGGCGAGATCTCATGTGATTCATAACATGAGGTCTCCCCTCCTCTCCCCCGGATTTTCACTTAGGTCTAGCAAAGGCCCAAGTTTGCAATAACTCATCCTGGACAGGCTCTGGAAGTCTCAGCAGGCCCATCTTTCTGCACAGTAACACCATGGTTTGCCTCTACTCTCTGCTTCCTGCATATTTTCCAGTTTCCACATGGCACAGCATGGGAAGCACAGAGCAACATGGAGATGCCCCAAGTTATGGACATATAAAGGATATGGAATAAGTTATAGCAACTAGTTACCATAGGCATTATACACTGCGCAAAATCTAATGGTTCATGACTAAAAGTGTAATCCTCTGCACATCCATTCGGATGTAAGTCCCACTGGGTTCAATGAGGCTTACTCCCAGGTAAGTTTATATAGAATTGCAGCCTATGTCCCTTTGAAAACAATGAAAAAAGTTAGTCGTGATTCACTGAGGTTTCATTGATTTCAATAGGACTTAATCATGAATAACTTTAGCTGGTTCGAGGCGAGAGTGGTCACTTATTTCTAAGCATACAGTGAGGTATCACCCTATTTATGCAACGGGGTTTCTAAAATGGAATGGTAAGGGAACATATGTAATGCTTGCTATGCTGTCACAGGTGCGCAAGGGCAGATCTATATGATAAACTGGCTTCCTCTGAGTGGTACGGCCAGACCAGAACTTGCCCCGTTCACACCTCTGAACACAAAGGGGAGGGTGTTTTGTGGACAAATCTCACACTTTCTCAACCTTGTGATACTGGTTTTTAAAATGTGCATTGTGAAAAAATGCACACTTTGAAAATGTGCATATTGGGAAATCCACATTCTCACATTTAGTCAGGGAGGGGGGAGTACACATTTGGGTGCACACTTACTTAAAAAAACACGTATCCAAATCTGCACTTTCACCATTCGAACAAAAGAAGAAGAATGGGAACAGAAACCAGGGGCAGATCTACACCAAGCAGGACATAATACCTTGAAAGTGGTTTGAAAATGGTATATGGGATGTGTCCTGGGCCCCAACAGTTGTCAATACCATTATAAACAGTTTTAAAGTAGTAGTGTAGATCCTGCTAAAGTGGATTGTGTTTTGAGGTGGAATTTGGAGGACCTCAATGAGCTTGAGTTTAGCTAGTAAGTAATCCTTGTAATATTTACAATTTGGGACGTTTTAGCCATGTTATGTGATGACGTTGTTGCAAAACCTACTTTCCAATGGTGCAAATGTTAATGTTGAACAGAGAAGGAAACGAAAACAGAAAAGGGGGGAAAACGTATGAAAGGTTTATGATTGATGACATAGAGAGAAAAGTTTCAGAAGTGTTTACAAACAGTAAGTACTTGCCAATGTTGTGGGTGGGGAGAGGAATGCCATAAAAAGGAAGAGCCACAGACTGGACAGGGTGAAAAGGTTGCCCATAACCAGACTTTTTGTTCCTGGGACAACTGGGGCCATTACTGAACAACAGACAAAAGTGAATAAATTGTGCGCATCTTGCTTTGTTGCTGCTCCCCGGTTTAAGGATAACCTTGTCCTCCTTCTGCCCTATCTAGATTTGACAAGTTTGCTTTCAGCAGATATGACAGGCACTGGTGGGGGTCACTGGCCCAATTCCACATTTCCACACTTGGCTTGCTCCGAGCCCACTGGCCTGAACTAATATCTCCAAAGGAGGTCGAACTACTGAACATTACGAGTTTTTACACATTAAACATGCATTGGTGGTTCCCCTCTGCTTATCTGACAGCTGTAGAAAAAAAATAGAGAAAATTCAGTTTGAACTTTTTTTTTTTTAAGAAAGCGGGGCCTTAATTTATGTCCCACACTTTTGTTCCCTGGTTTCTTTTTCATTTGCCAATTGCAAAAGCTCAGGGGAGATAATAACATGGAGGAGTTGCTACTTTATGCTTCCACGTGCCTCTCTGCACCCGTGTCTCAGGGGCTGAGCCAAATCTACAAGTGAGGGGAAGAGTTTTCAGATGGAAATTTGATTAAACAATACAATCATCTGTCTCACAATCTGTTTTTTTTTTTTTGTATTTATAAAGATAGTATTTTTTTCTTCCAAAGGAAATGTTTCTTTCAGAGGGCTTTGTATGAAAAGGCAGACCTCATGAATGCAGATGGGAAGGGCTGGGCATTTTTGTTGTTTTGTTATTTCTGTCTAGCAACGAGAAAATGCTTTAATAAAATCAGAAAACACAGATGTTGCTTTGAGCGTATTTGATGCCTTTTTGAAATAGCTGGGAACAATTACTTTTTTTCAGATTAACAATAGGAGCTCATGACAGACACATTTAGCAGCTTGTGAGAGAGCCAAAACTTTAACTTTTCTGTTCTCCACCTCTGCGGTCTGTTGTGTTTGTTTCAAGTTTTCTTTTGGTGGTGAAAGGCATTTTTGAAGGAAGCTGCACTTTTGGAAAACCTTTTTGCCCTCTTTGTCTCTCTATCTCACAATATCTTATTGGCTTCAAATAGTTGACAATGGGGAAAACACAAACATAAAAGGGATAGCAATAGAACTGAATACAGAGAGCATAATGCAGCCGAAGTGTAGCACTTTTAGGTTCCACAGAGTTCCACAGGAGAGTGGCAGCACAATCCTACACAAGTCTACTCAGAAGTAAGCCCCACTGATTTTAGTGGGACGGACTGTCAGCTAAGTGTGCATATGATGGCTGCCTTAACCAGAGAACAATGTATAAAAGATGGACTCATGGGTGCAAGAGTAAATTCTGTTAGTATGGAACAGAAGGAATAAGGAAGATTTTGCATATAGTTAAGAAGCAATTTAGAGTTCTCAGAGAATTCACATTCACACAATTCTCGCACCTGCATTCCAGTTTCCCAGAGTCCTTTGCTTTTCCCAATTCTACTTGGGAAATGCCTTAACATCTTAGGGTCATTTTATCAACATTTATTATTATTATTATTATTATTTATTTATTTATATAGCACCATCAATGTACATGGTGCTGTATAGCAAGACCCTGCCGCATAGGTTTACAATCTAATAAAGTTGTAGTAAACAATAAGGAGGGAAAGAGAATGCAAACAGGCACAGGGGAGTGTAAACAGGCACCGGGTGGGGTGAAGCTGCCAGAGGCGGCAATTAGACCACTCCTGAAGAAGCCTAATCTGGACCCGGAAGATGTAAACAACTACAGGCCGGTAGCTAATATCCCTTTCCTGGGCAAGGTGCTTGAGCGGGTGGTTGCAGGACAACTCCAGGCACTCTTGAATGAAACGGATTATCTAGATCCATTTCAATTGGGTTTCAGGCCTGGTTTTGGAACGGAAACTGCCTTGGTCGCCCTGTGGGATGACCTCTGTCGGGAGAGAGACAGGGGGAGTGCGACCCTGTTGGTTCTCCTAGACCTCTCAGCGGCCTTCGATACCATCGACCATGGTATCCTTCTGGATAGGTTGTCTGAGCTGGGAGTTGGAGGTACTGCGTTGCAGTGGTTCCGCTCCTACTTGGATGGCCGATTCCAGAAGGTGGTGCTGGGGGATTATTGCTCTGTGCCGTGGCACCTAAGCCACAGGGTTCCACAGGGCTCTATCTTATCCCCTATGCTGTTTAACATATACATGAAGCCGCTGGGGGAGGTTATCCGGAAATGTGGACTGAGGTGTCATCAATATGCGGATGATACCCAGCTCTACATTTCCTTTTCATCAAACCCAGGTGAGGCAGTGGCTGTTCTGAACCAGTGCCTGGGCACGGTAATGGACTGGATGAGGGCTAATAAACTGAAACTCAATCCAGACAAGACGGAGGTACTGTTAGCGGGTGGTTCTTCTGTCCGGAGAGGTGATGTTTGCCCTGTCCTGGACGGGGTTGCACTCCCCCTAAAGGATCGGGTCCGTAGTTTGGGGGTGCTCTTGGATCCAGAACTGTCACTTGAGGCACAGGTGAACTCAGTGGCAAAGAGCACCTTTTATCAGCTTAGGCTGATATACCAGCTGCGCCTTTATCTGGACAGAGATAGCTTAGCTACAGTTATCCATGCTCTGATAACCTCTCGTTTGGATTACTGCAATGCGTTATACGTGGGGCTGCCTTTGAAAATGGTCCGGAAACTTCAACTGGTGCAAAACAGGGCAGCAAGGTTATTAACAGGGACTGGCCGGCGAGATCACATTACGCCAGTCCTTTTACAACTTCATTGGCTGCCAGTCCAGGTCCGGGCCCAATTCAAAGTGCTGGTATTGACATTTAAAGCCCTAAACGGTTTGGGGCCAGGTTATCTGAAGGAACGCCTCCTCCCATATGTACCTACCCGGACCTTAAGATCATCTACAGGGGCCCTTCTCCGTGAGCCCCTGCCAAAGGAAGTGAGGCAGGTGGCTACTAGGAGGAGGGCTTTCTCCGCTGTGGCACCCCGGTTGTGGAACGAGCTCCCCAGAGAGGTCCGCCTGGCGCCTACACTGTACTGCTTTCGTCGCCAGCTGTATTTTAACACTTAATTTTAACTTAAATTTAAATTTTACTGTTTTAACTCTGTATTTTAATCTTATATCAACTTTGCTGTGTGGTTTTATCCTGGTTGCGCTTTTTATATTGTATTTCGTAATTGTGTTTTAACCTGTTGGGTGTTTTACTGTGGTTTTAATTTTTGTGAACCGCCCAGAGAGCTTTGGCTATTGGGCGGTATAAAAATGTAATAAATAAATAAATAAATAAATAAATATAGGGTCAGAACAAACTCAATATTTAAAAGCTATAGGGAAAAGAAAAGTTTTTAGCTGAGTTTTAAAAGCTGTGATTGAGTTTGTAGTTCTCAAGTGTTCTGGAAGAGCTTTCCAGGCGTAAGGGGCAGCAGAAGAAAAAGGACGAAGCCGAGTAAGGGAAGTAGAGGCCCTTGGGCAGGCGAGAAACATGGCATCAGAGGAGCGGAGAGCACGAGCGGGGCAATAGTGTGAGATGAGAGAGGAGAGATAGGCAGGAGCTAGACCGTGAAAAGCTTTGAAGCTCAACAGGAGAAGTTTATATTGGATTCTGGAGTGAATTGGAAGCCAATGAAGAGATTTCAGAAGTGGAGTGACATGGTCAGAGCGGCGGGCCAAGAAGATGATCTTGGCGGCAGAGTGGTGGACAGAGACCAGCGGACTGATGTGAGACAAAGGAAGGCCAGAGAGAAGAAGGTTGCAGTAGTCCAACCGAGAGATAACCAGTGCGTGAACAAGAGTCTTGGCAGAAGAGACAGACAAAAATGGTCGAATCCTGGCAATATTATACAGGAAGAAATGACAGGATTTAGCTACTGCCTCAATATGAGGAATAAAGGAGAGCGAGGAATCAAATATAAAGCCAAGACTACGAGCTTCCTTGACCGGAGTAAGCGTGACAAGAAACTGCATCCTGCTTGTACTCCTGCATTAGACACCATGATGTTTCAAGGTGTGTGTGTCTCTGTGTGTGCATGTGTGCAAATGTGTGGTAAATATGTATCATTACATTAGCTTTTGGCTAAAGTTGCTTCTGGGGGCATGTTTGTTGTGTGTCCAAAGACATATGCTCTCAATTTCATGTTGTGGTGTTCTTGTTCTGAGAACAGATGTTAACAAATAAAGGCCAATATTAAAGGTTGGCATTGTTGGGCACCTGTCAAGGCCTTCACCACTGTGACCCCTCTGTCACCCTTTCTGGAGCCTCCAGATCCTCCCTGTCACTGCCTGTTCAGCTTCCTTCTCTGAACGTGCAACACCAACAAGAGTGAGAAGGTGGAGCAGCACCTTCCACTTGCCTCATGCTCTCCCTCTGGATGGCTGTTGGGATTCAGCACAGACGAAGAGGGCAAGTGAATGGGCAGTTATAACCCTGGTGAAGCGGAGGTGGGACCACTCAGAGAGGGCTTTATTGAAGCCATCCATCTTGCCCTGGAGTTTGTACTGTAACAAATGAGGGACAAATTTCAGAACTCTGTACCTTCCTTCTTTTCATCCATCCTTCCATCTTCTGGTCATTCCACATAGCCCATTTTCGCTGAATAACTCTGTCCAGTTTGTTGCAGCCAGTCCAAAGAAGTCTTCCCTTGAGTTTGTATTTCTTTTGCAGAGATATTGCCTTTCTCCACTGCTAGTTGCACTACTCTCCAGGCAGCTATGTGTTCATGGGTACACAAACCACAAGTTATACCTCATGTTTGTGTGGCACAACTTTCCCCCGATGTTTGTATTTTTGTGGGTGACTTTTAGTTTGATTTATTATTGTTATTAAATGTTTTAGAGACTGAATACTTATATGACGTTCCACAGGTGTTAAACCAGAACTTTGACATGACATGTGGGTTTCAGGAACGTACTCGCTGTAGTGCCAAAGGAGCTACAGTTCTGTGCAGATAGAGCAGGGATGGGAGAATCAGGGATGCTCAAGTTCATGAAGTTTCTCTGAGCTCATAGCTCAATTTGTCTTGCTCCTGTTCTTGTTTGCAGCCTGTTTTTCTTTTCGTTCAAATGGGGAAACTGCACATTTTTCAATTTAATCTTTTTTATTGTTTCCAAACACCAATAAATAAAAAACACTACAGAGCAAAATAGAATACATATAGACAGACACACCCACAAAAATCAAACAAATAAAAAAACACAAAAATAAAATGTTCTTCCAATATTCTCCCCAGCAAAAATATGTAACAGTGTTATTTTTTTTCTTACTCTATCACTGTCAAATCCAAATCTCTAATTTTTCTCTTAACATTTTCTACATTATTTGTTGAATCCACAGATATACAAGTCATCTTTTTCTCGTCCCTTCATAAAGTTTACAAAAGGTTCCCATTCAGTTATAAATCTTAAAGTTAATTTTTCTCTCATTATTGCCGTGAGTGGGAAACTTCACATTTTAAAATGGAAGAGTGAGCATTGGGCACATTTTTCAAATGGGTGCCCTTCCCCCCCCCCCCATTGACCCAAGGATTGGAAATGTGTAATGTGTGGGAGGAATGTACATTTTTAAGTGTGCATTTTTTAAAATATGCACTTTTTGGAATGTGATCATGATGCATTTGGGCATTTGTGAACTCTCCCCCCCCCAAAAAAAAAATAGGCTCCTGTTCGCGTTCCGGATTGCAAATGGGGCAAGTTCGAATGATCTGTGAATTGAACTGAATTTCTCATACATCTCTGAGAGCCAGCCATCTCTTCCCTTGAGTGATCCTGAAGCTGGTGTCCAGACAGAGGCTCTGCAAACCTAGTGAGCCTGTCAGTCTGAGTGTTGTTGTCTCAGCAGTTTGGCAGGTGATCCTGGGAGCCAATGAGGATTTACCTGGCAGTTTAAACCTTCAGCACCTGAGCATGCAGGTTGGTCTGAGCAACTTGTCCCTGCAGTGAGATTAGCCATGTTACTCTGCTTCCCCTGCTATGGTCTTGATCCTGATCCAGACCACATGCCAGACTTGGTGATGCTGTCTTTCTATAACAGCCCCAGAATAGGAATGCTCATTCTTTTTTAAAGTGCCAAATGCCAGTGGCCAGTAGGAATCTGCATTTGTTTGGGAACGAATGAAAAAATGGAATCAAATGGAGCCCATTTGGTTGAGTTTTATTTGTTCTGAAAAGCACACTGTGCAACAACTGGGTATTAATGGAGTTCCTATTTGTACCCGTTTGTACTATTTGGGAAGGCTAGATGTTTCTGGAGACAGCAGCAGCAGCAGAGTTGGATGGCTGCTCCTAGTGACCACCATTTTGTACCATCACCTGTTCCAGAATAACCCTGGGTGTTGTCCTCTCCTGCTCTGCTGGACCCCCACAACCATCCAGAGGGAGAGCATGAGGCAAGTGGAAGGTGCTGCTCCATCTTCTCACTCTTGTCGATGCTTGCATGTGCAGAGAGGGAAGCTGAACAGGCAGTGACAGGAAGGAGGAGGAGCAGAAGGCTCCAGGAGGGGTGACAGAGGGGCCCCAGCAGGGCTGTGGGCCTTGGCAGGTGCCCAAGAATGCCAGCCCTCACTTTCTCTTTCCCTATACATTGTTTCCCATTTATTGCCCTTACTTCTCTTTCCCTATACAACCATTCCAAACACAAAAAAGTAATGAAAAAAAGAAGGATGTGAATAATGAAACAATTGACAACTGAACAAATGGATAATGTCATGAATAAGTCTTTTAATAATCATTCTCATAATAATCAAAATGAGAATGAAGCAATGAAAAATCAAATTCTTGCACAACTCTAGTAGCAAACCCCAGCACTATTTTAATAATGCACCACCGTATCTTGAATATTGTTTTGCTTTTTTTGCTTTTCTTTTCTTTCTTGCTTTAATTTATACCCCGCTTCCGCCAAAAAATGGTGCTCAAGACGGCTAACAATAAAACACAGACTAAAAACTTAACTAAGAACAACATCACAACAAATAAATTAAAAGCACAACGAAAAACACGACAATAACAATGTCTTTGCCTGCTGGCAGAAAGAGAACAGAGAGGGTCCCAGCCTTGTTCCCTGGGAAGATTGAGCACTTCCCCTCCAGATGTGTTTGACTACAATGCCCATCACACAGCCTGCAGGCCAATGGACATGCTGACTGGGGGATGATGGGAGTTGTAGTCCAACACACCTATCGCACATCAGGTTAGGGAAGCCTGCTACATCGCTTAGCCAAGGCTATACTGTACATGATGCTTTTTGGGACCTGTGGACCGATTAGGCACAGGCTAGAATGTGCCTGAGGTGGGCAGTCATCCAACCCTACTTGACTCGTCACCAAATAGGTGGTTAAGATGCAGCAGCTCCCCCCTTGCTTTTATGTGCCTGTGCTTTTCCCCCTATGTCCAAGACTACTCATCCAGAGCCACCTGTTCTCTCCTGTAGTCTCCTCCTCCTCCATCTTTGCAACACAAAAGCGTTTCAGTGCCATAACTGAACAACAAAAGGTAATCAATCCCCTCAGCTGCCTTAATGACTCTCTGGGTGCTGTTAATGTGAAGCATCTTAACTTCCCGGTGGGGTGGTTCACCCTGGGTGATTGCTTCATTGACCTCATTGCATTCATGGCAACCCATTACTTATTATCGTTTATTCATTAGGGCTGTTGAGATCGAAACCGTAACTTCTAGAACATGTTGCAATCAGTCGAGGGCAGAGGCTATCATTCTGACAGGGACTTGAAACTGTCCAGTAAAATTTAATCACTGCATTTTAAGATATTGAAAGTGGTGCTGCTTCTTTAAAACAAACAAGTAGCATGTGTTAAAATCATATTTAATAATACAAAGTGGGACCTGCAACAAAATGGTGCAGTATAGAGTCTCCTCTTCAGGTTTCCAGCCACTACGTTCCATCGCCCCACCCCCACTTTCAGTATTCTGGTTTTCCCCTCAACAGCTAGTTGGCATTTTGTGCTCATTCCCCATTGGTCTGTTTTTTCTAACATTTCTTGGGATGGTAATTCTGTAAATTTTTGGGTCCCCCCAAGCCCACTGTTACTTCTCTATTAAGTAATTTTGGCTGTATAAGGATTAGCACTCAGAGAATGGAGTTTCAAGAGGGGTGATGCAACAAAATGTTGCAGTGTGAAGTACT
This sequence comes from Elgaria multicarinata webbii, assembly GCF_023053635.1. Classification (NCBI taxonomy): domain Eukaryota; kingdom Metazoa; phylum Chordata; class Lepidosauria; order Squamata; family Anguidae; genus Elgaria; species Elgaria multicarinata. Next base: position 110,244,953 of record NC_086172.1, read on the forward strand.
TCTGTTCAGGCTTCCAGGAGCATAATTTCATTCCCCCAACCATCCGTTTTGTTTTTTTCTTCAGCAGTCAGTGAGCATTCACTGACCATGTTGAGTCCCCACCTCCACTTTTAAACTGTTTTTTTTACCTGACCCCAATTTTTGCACATCATGGGGCTCTCCCTAGCCTGCTGATAGCTCCCTCTTGTGTATGGTGGTGTCATCTTGGCAACATAAGAACAAAAACTCAGGAACCTGAGTTCACTGTTAGTATATATGATGATGATACAGATCACAACGGCGACAACATCAACATCTCTACCATTTTGCAACGTACAAAGTTCCTAATTTCTCTTCACAGCATTTTTGTTAGGCAGAACAAGAAATCAGTATTTGCAAGAAGGACTGTACAGACTTTGTGAAGTCCATTCTGCCTGTGTTTCATAGATTGCCAAGTGTCTTTTGTTCCCTTGTCCGCTTAATGATGGGATCAGATTTTTTTAAAACCAGAATTTCGTTCTACTTACGCTAATTCACATAAACATCCATTCTCACTAGCACAAATCCCACCCTCCCCAAGTGAAAACAGTTCCGCAAATTTGAGGAATCTGTGTGACTCAGAAAAAGCTGATTTGGTCCACTACAGAATCTGCAGCTCAGATTCATAGCCATCCAAACTCATTTGAAACCATTGTGGATTTCCCCCACTTCCTTGTTTCGAATGATATGTGTCTAATCCCTTCTCCTTAAGTTCCTCTCTACCAATTACAGTTGGGTGAGGCTTCCTGGTACAGGGCAGCAGTGGTGGCAGCACTGGCAGTCAATAGAAGCACTCTCCCTCTGATGAGCACCAGGTTGTATCAATAGGTAAATGGGAGTTGTAATGTATTGTTGGTTAAAATAAAAAAAGGAAGGATGTATCAATAGGTTGAACTAAGTGAGACACACAGGAAGTTAGATGGAAGAGGAAGTCAGGGACACAGACTTTGATTGAAGGAATACTCGCCCAATCAGGAGGTGACACAGCAGTCAGTGACTCAGCACTCTCAGGAGTCAGTCAGGGCTGGAGAGAAGTTAGTTAGAAGCTATGTTTGTTTGAGGCAATAAAAGTTTTATTTTTATATAATACTGCATTCCTCATTTGCAACAAACCTATCTTTGAAACACAGGTGGTAGACACTGTAATTTCCCATAATGCCTCAGAGCAATGTAGCATTGTGGGTAAAATCCAATGGTAGCTGCCTGGCACTCATTGGAGCCCTGGAACATGCGGCTCAGGGCAGTTGTGGGCTGTGGTGTGTGGCCCAAGGGTGCTTTCTGCTGAAGCCAGGTCTGGATAACAGTTCAAGATGACACACGGCAGATGCTGCTCTATTGTATAGATAAAAGGCGGCTGTTTTGCAAGGGCTCCATACTGAAATACATCATTGCAGTGAGTTCTAGTTTCTGTCCAGTTTCTCATGTAAACTTGTTAATAAAGACCATTCATTATTTCCACAAAAAGTATTACTCAACCGTGCGAGAACAAATGGAGCAGAAACATCTTATTAGTTACAAGACCTTATTGCATATTGTAGCAACGGTTGCTTTAATGATAACGTTATCAGTCACAAAGAAATTGGAGCAGACATCCCTAGTCGTATACATTTTTTTTTTTGGCAAAGTAAATGGGAAATCATGTGATGAAGTCAAGCCAACAGATGGGAAAACTGGGGAACAGTTAAAGGACAAACAAACAAAACAGAAAACAAATGATAGCAGCAAACAGACAAACTTTTGGAAGAAACAGATTTTAAAAGGCATTTGCCAAATAAGCAAACTTTTCTTGTCCTTCGTGGGACATATGTAAGCCGCTTTTCTGTCCATTTTGGACGGGAATAAGTGAATACACGCTGGGGATTAATAAATCTTATTGCAGTCACAATAGGCAAATACCAAACTCGATGCGCATTTGTTTCATTGACTGAAATTCTCCATTTCAACGTTTTCTTTTTATGCTTTGAAATCAATGTTGGCTGGACAATCAAGTTGGCTGGGCAATCCAAAGAACATAAAACAACAACGACAACAACAACCACCAGTGCTCACATCCTTAGAACAAGGTCTTTTTGCCCCCGTTCCCTTGCAGCCCCCATCTGCTCTTGGGGTTGGGGAGGGACATTTGGGAATGGTGTGGGATATAATGCGGGGGGAGGGTGCAGATGGAGGGGAGAGTTGGCAGAAATTGTCGTCGTCCCCACATACACATCTCATGTAAAGAGAGGGGCAACATGGCCTAAGGCAGAAGAATTACCTTGTTAGATCAGGGCAAGAGCTGTCTAATCCAGCCTTTTCTTCCCAGTTTTAACGGATGCCTCTGGGAGATCACAAGGAGGGCTGGATGGTGATGAACGCCTTTCTCTCTCATCTTCTTTGCTGCCAGCATCTTGTACTGAGAGGTAGTGGTGTAGTGGTTACTTTGGAAGTGCAAGAACTCATCATGAGATTGTGTATACACGGAGACACACAGTGTGGAGCAATAACTGCACATACCATAATACCCAATTTATTAGGACCACCTGGGAATGACTCCATTGACCATCAGTGCTGCTTTCTTCTGACTCCGTAGGCTCAACTTGTACAACGCACTGATCTTTAACAAAAGATCTTCAGCTAGCTGCAAAGGACAGGTCAGCTTTGAATTAGGAATGCAAACGCTCGGGCAAAGAAATGTTATCACTTAAACCGCTAGCCCGAAGTAAGAACCCTCTCAAAGAAAAGGAAAGAGGTATACACCCTCCACTTGATTATTTTCCTCATTGTCTGACTTCCTTTATGCCAATCTGGTATGCACAGTTGTAAAACTTGACAGCCTCATTATCACCTCATTCACTTGTCAGGGCAAGGAGGGTGCATCCAGTAAATGACATCACCACTCTGAAAAGAAATAAAAATCCAAGAGCTGCATTCCTTCTCTACTACACCACTGCTCAGAGATAATCTGCCTCCAACCATGGAGGTTTCATTCAGCCACCAAGCCAACAGTGTTGCCCCTATCCTCCATGAATTTGAATAACCCTTAAAAAAAGCCATCTAAGGTCAGGACCATTATCACATTCTGTGGCAGTGAACGCCACGTTATTTGAGGTGTGAAGCAGTCTGGCCTTCTTTCTGTCCTGAACCCGTTGCCCATTGGTTTATTGGGTGACCCTGAGATCTAGCATTACAAGAGAGAAATATTTTTGTTTATTAAATCCATCCACCTCCACCGATCATTTTACCATTGCTATCAGTGTGATACAAACAGTGTGACCTCTGTGATCGCCCCCATACCCAGTCTAACCACTCCCAACACACTTCAGCCTTTCTTTCCTCCTGAAGAGAAACCAACTTTGTGGAATCTACACTTTTCATAGGCCCTTTTTACACCTACCAATGTAAAGGGAGGGAGAGGGGGCGATCTCGGACTTACCTGCTTCTGGAATTGTCGCCCTCAGTCCACATGGACAGCCATTTTTTTAAAAAAAGAGGAGGAGCTGGAGTGCATTTGCGCTCCAGTGAAAATTGAGGTAAAAATAAAAAGCCCCCCTGCCCTCGATGGCCCTGGACTCCCCCAGTCCCAGCTCCTTCCCTCTGATGACCCCTGTTGCTCATGGAAAGGAGGGAAGAATCCGGAACGGGTACCCACAACACCCGTGGTCCTCGGGATCGTCCCGGGACCACAGGTAAAACAGGGATAACTGAGATCTCAGTTATCCCGGGGAAATGGAGGGATCACCCCTCCCTGCTCTCATCATTTGGATGCACAGAGATGATCCAGGGATGATTCCTGGGAAAACGGATGGTGTAGAAAGGGGCATGGATTCTTCTGTATGTGAAAAGTAGATAACAGTGCAATGCTATTCATGTCTACTCAGAGCAAAGTGTGTATAGGATTTCAATAAGTCACTTAGGAAATAATACGGCAGCCTTCCCCAAATAGTGCCCTCCAGATACCATCAGCCATGCTGGCTGGGGATGATGGGGTTGTAGTCCAATACATCTAGAGGGCACTAGGTGGTGGAAGGCTGTCATAGGGTGTGTTTGTGCCATCCCATCCATATCTTCCCATATTACTTAATTTTGTTTTGGAGACCCTTTGCACCAGTCTGGATCTCTCTCTCTCTCTCCCTTGGGGAGGGACAGAAACCCCTGACCAGGGATAGGTGGATCTGTCAAACTGGATCCCGTTGAAGTTCTTGTTTTTCCACTTCCAAGCTCATTCTGTTCCAGTCACATATGATGTTTCTTTTTCCTCCCCGCCCTTTTGCATGGAAATTTGTGCACATTTTTCAAACTTAGGTATTTTTGTACACATGCACCCATGGACTAAAGTATGTTTGTGTGCATTTTAGAAAACTGCACAAGTTGGTTTTTTTTGCACATACTCCAAATGTGTACATGTTAACAGACATGTACACACCATACTATAATACTATAGTATAATATTATACTATAAGAGTATAATTCTAACTTTTCTGTAGGCATGTAAGAGATCTTGTTTACCAACCATGTTTTTCTGCAACAAATATTATATAGTATCCATTCCTGTTCAACAGTGCTATAAATTATCCAGATCTCAAGGTACACACAATCATATAGGCCAGAAATTGCTGGGATAGTCAGTGTAGTGCAGTGGTTAAGTCTGTTTGAGTATGGATGTGTCTGTTTGCTTCCAGTAAGCACTGCATAGATATTTGTAAATAAAGCATATTACAAAGCATCTCAAATACTTTCTCATCCAAACCCAGTGTCACTGTTTGTGGAACATCTCAATGATAGGCGAAATGGGTAGTATCAAACAATACACACAGAGCCATCTTAGTTGCAGGCCAGATGCTCTAATATTCTCTAACAGCACTTAGGGCTTTGCTAGACCTACCTTAAAATTCGGTGGTGAGGAGGGGCCAGCCAGCGCTAGAAGTAGTGTGGGCTGTCACTCCTTTCCACACGTCAGACACGACAGGGCAAAGGAAAGCCCCGTCGCATCGGCCATTTTCTTTAATGTCTTAAAGGGGCTGGGTGTGCAGGAGCGCACCAGCGACTAAGGTAGGCGTGGTGCTTTTTTTAAAAAAGGGTTCCCCCCTCCCCTCTGCCCCCGATTTCCCTCCTGGCTGCGATTCCCCCCAGCAATCTCCGATTCCCCCCACCCACGATCTCCGATTCCCCCCCCAACCATGATCTCCGATTCCCCCCATCCCCCCGGTTCTGATTCCCCCCCAATTCCCCCCTGCCCTGATGGCCGCAGCACTCCTGAGGAGCGCTGCGTGCCATCCGCTTCTTTTCCCGGCTACTCGTGAGCAAATGCGGTAGCAGGGAAAAGTGGCTCAGCCTGAGACCGCGGGAAATACCAGGCCACAAGCAGTGCTGGTTACCCTGGGGCCAGGGAAGTTTGACCCCTGCTTAAATCCGGAATCCCCTGTGCGTCATCTGGACGCACAGGGATGAGCCTGGGCCTCGCACCGGGCTAACCCCTCATCTAGCAAAGGCCTTAGAGGTGATGTTTCTTTTTGCCATTGAACGGAAGATTGTGATTTATGCATTGGCCCTGCCCTTGGTTAAAAAAAAAAAAAAAGCCACAACCAGTTTTACTCCAATCTTGCCATGCTCAAGGATTGACTCCATGTTTTTTTCATGTTGCATCCCACTTTGGGTGTAGTCTATGCATTAGGGAATGCATAATGAAATATGTTATGGGGAGGAAGCAGCAGCCAGGCACCTCTCCATTGTGCCTGGGTCCAGCTCCAGCTGGGAGCCTCCTTCTTCCTGCTGCCAACTCTCACTGCTGAACTTTGCAACTAAGAATGTAGTGCCTGAATTTGCTTTTCTTTTCCTCCTCCTCCTCCTCCTCCTCCTCCTCCTCCTCCTCCTCCTCCTCCTCCCCCTCCCCCTCCCAAACCCCTTTCCTTTTGTGTCATGTTTTTTAGATTGTAAGCCTGTGGGCAGGGACTGTCAAGAAATATTTTTGTAAGCCGCCGTGAGAGCCTTTTTTTGGCTGAATGGCGGGATAAAAATGCTTAAATAAATAAATAAATAAATGAACAAATAACTAGTGGAAAGTGGAAGGCAGGTAGTGATAGGATCTAGCAATGCCTTACACACGCCATAAGCAGAGACTAAAAAAACCCAACTAACTAACAATGCCCAAGATGGATATAGGTATTCATGGTACAAAGACAGGAAGGCTTGAATGGCCAAGTAAAGTATAATGATAAATTGAAGCATTTGGGTGCCCTTTATAGGCAGTTTTTAGCTGACTTGACATTCCCTTGTAGCGTTCAGATCCTGCCAAGCCATTGTTCTCCTGTTCTTAAACACGCACGCACGCACACATACAGGCACACACACAGGGCTATACCTGGACCAAGTGATGATTTCAGATTCAAACAATTTGGCAGAAGCACTGGAGACTTCCCATTGTACAGTCACATTTTTCTTAGTTGTGCAGTATGATAGATTGTTAATTTGGACTGCGCACTTCGCAGTACAGAACTAAAACAATGACACCATGGAAAATACAAAAGGTATCTGGGGGACTGAGTTTATATTTAAATTTGGCACTCTCAGGAAGCAGTCACTAAGAACATGGACGGAAACACCTCTGAAGAACACTAGGCTAAAACTGAGGTGCTCGCCTGTGATTCGGATCCATAGAAGTTGTGTAGAATGAAAATAAAAAGATAAAAACCAATCCCTAGTTTTTAGAGTTTCATTTTGTTGTTCTTGTCAGACTTTTTCTTTTGGATATTTCTAGAGTTACTGTGTATTTGGAAAGCCAGTTTATTACTTGAGGGGAAATACTAAGCCTTACATTCAGAACTGTTATTCCACCGGCACAAGAATATCGCTGGCAGAACTGGGATTTCCACCTCCTCTCTGCCCCCCCCCCCGGAGCCCCCCACTTGCCTTCTAAGTGTGCTCCAGAGGGTTGGGGTGCTGCTGCTGTGGATAGGGAGACATTTTTCTCCCTCTCGCAAAATACTAGAACTCCGGGTCATCCCATGAAGCTGATTGGTGGGAGATCCAAGAGAGATAAAAGGAAGCACTTCTTCACACAGCGCATAGTTAAATTATGGAACTCACTACCACAGGATGTAGTGATGGCCACCAATTTGGATGGCTTTAAAAGGGGGCTGGATAAATTCCTGGAGGCGAAGGCTATCAATGGCTACTAGCCCTGATGGTTGTGTGCTATCTCCAGTATATGAGGCAGTAAGCCTGTGTACACCAGTTGCTGGGGAACATGGACAGGAGGGTGTTGTTGCACCATGTCCTGCTTTGTTGGTCCCTGGTTGACAGCTGGGTGGCCACTGTGTGAACAGAGTGCTGGACTAGATGGACCCCCAGTCTGATCCAGCATGGCACTTCTTATGTTCTTATGTAGCTGGATTTTGGAGAGGGCCTTGGGTAGGACACCCTCAATGGGCCACCTCCCTCAATGAGTCCACCTTTTCAACGCCATTGTCACCAGCTGCTATTGCTTCCCCTCTCTTTCTCATCATTGCTACTACATGCTTGATTGACAGGCAGAAAACCAGTGAGCTAGTAGGCAGTGGCATCTACTGCTTCTTCTTCTCACCACCACAACTGTTTGGACCAGAACAAGAGGCAAGTGAACAAGCTGGGCGCAATGGTGAAGATGAGGAGCAATTCCAAGGGGCTCTTCTCAGTGGACTACTGCTGGGATATGGTCCCATGGCAGGTGCCCCACCATGCCTACCCTTGATGCTGGCCCTGATTTGTAAGGGCCTTAGCTAGACCTAAGGTTTATCCCGGGATCATCCCAGGGTCGTCTCTGCCTGCTCCTGTGTGTCATTTACATGAACAGGGATGATCCCGAGATAAACCTTAGGTTCAGCTAAGGCCATAGTTTAGCGGGGAAGCTGCAGGGGGTGGGGAGGAGAGGGCATGTAAGTCCTGAACCAATAGCAATATACTTCCCCTGCCTGGCAAGGTGGAAGGCGCCCACTAGAGTGGCATTGGTTCTCCATGGGAGTTCTGATTAGTGGAAGTGGCTACACAACTCAGTGTCAAAAAGAGAGCATTCCCCCATCCCCCAACCCAACAAAACAATGTTGTCCCAAGTACTTCCTTTTACTTTCCCACTTCAGCATCAGTCAAGGACAACCATTCATGTATATGGGAGAAAGTAATTGCCTGCACCCAGAAAAATCAGCTGGATGGAAGCTAAACCTAGATAAGGTGGTAACATGGAATTACTGCTGTCATGTAAAAATGAGGGTGGGAACAGGAAAGGGGTGAGGAATGCAGCATCTCACCACCACTACCACTGGTGGGCCACACCCCTAGCGTAGTAGGAACCTAGCAGTTCTCAAAGCTATTTAAAACAAGCAAAAACACTCATTACTGGAAGGGCATCGATCCGCAGAGCTTGGAAACCAGTGTCTCTGCTCATTTCTGGGTTTACCTTTAGAAAAGCAATTTCCCTGTTGTGATGGGTCCCACAAGGGTAAAGGAACTAGTGGAGGCTGAGTGGCAGTAATGTCCTATTGCTTCAGCCCAATCTCAGGTAAAATAAGACGTGGCTCAGCACTCCACTGAAATCCGTGTAAACGCGTTTGAACGTTGGCTTTGAGTCTCACTTGGACAAAATTTGAGCACTCCTACCTAATTATTCAGTTTGACTTTTGAGAGTTTTGCACGTTCTTTTACCCAACTGGCATTTTCTCATGGCAAACGTGTTTACATTTTTGTCTCCCAAAGGGGGTTCTTTAGCCAAAACAGTTATCAGCTATAAAAAGAGAAGAGGATGATAGGCTGTCCTTGACAAACCCAGTTGGGGCAGGGGAGGGGAGAGGCAGGGGAATGAAACCATTTCCTCTGATTTTGTTCTGCCGAGAGCTGCTAAAAATGAGCAACTGAAAGGCAGGGCTCTACCCTGCTAAAGCAGAGCGTCCTGCCATATTTATGAAAATATGATTGTTACTTCCTGCAGAATGAAATAAAAAGGACATGACCTCTGGCAATTAATCCTATAGACAGGATTAGCACCAGAAGTCTCCTTAAAGCTCTAGCTAGAAATACATGCTATTGAAGGAAAAGAGGTAGGGTTGTATCTTGTGTTAGTCCTGCTTAGAGCAGACCCATTGAAATGAATGGGATTTAAGCTAGAAGTTGGTTGATTTCTAAAAAGAGGCCCATTGTAGCAAATCTCCAAAGCACTAATTCAAGAGTAATCTCATTGACTTTACAGTAAGTGATACAGACCATGTTAGGTATCGCACAACCTCTTGATTCTTTTTTCCTCAGTCTTATTTTTCTCTCAGGTAGACCCAGGAAATAGTTCATCCAGGAAGTAGAAGGTGCTTTAACAATGCCATAGTTGCCCATAATAATGTTCACCACATTCATGTAACACCTCTGCATGGGGCTGACGTGGTCAATAATACTTTTGCAGAGTTTCTTGATGCTTCAAGAACCTGCAAATTCTGTTTGAACAGAAGCAACATTGGTACGAAAACAGGGCATTAACCCCCCCCCCCAATTTACCAGGGTTAGGTCTGATTATCAAGTACCTGTTCTTGACAAAGCACTGTGCTTAGGTCTTGCCAGATGTTCGTTCAGAGATTATCGATGTACAACATCATGCCCCTGGTTCTGAGACGCTGCATGACCCTGGGGAGGTTTTGGACTCATGACAGGTATCCCCACTTTAGAGGGAATCCTCAGACCCACCTTGTATACCTGCCCAGCCAGAAGATGTAGCTCTCCCACCGTCTGACTCTGAGGATGGCTCCCCTGCCTTTCCCCCTGTTCCTTATCCACGCAGGAGCATGAGACTATAGAAACTGACTCTGGCCCTTTAAGAACTGCAGTCCGTATCCAGAAGGGGTGGAGCCATTGAAAGAACAGGCTCTGCCAACCTTCTTAAGGCCTCAGTTGATTACAGTCCTTTGCTGGAACAATTAGCTCCTTATGCGAAAACTTTTCAGCTAGCACTTTGTGCACTGTCTTGTGTCTAGCCTTGCTTACCCAGACTGGACAGTAAATGCTGTGGTGGAGATTGCTTCCCATGGGCCTCATGCCTTGCCAGGATATACAGTTCCCATTGTCCTTGATCACTGCCCATACTAGCTGGGGCTGATAGGAGCTGGATAGCCCCAACCACATCTAGAAGACCACAGGTTCCCCACCCCTGTACAGAATTTCTAGGATGTGATGGTGTGGCAGGTTGCTTTCTTTTCTATAAAGATCATTGTGAGATTCAATATTCCTTTAAATGTTACTGCATTTTAAAAGACTTAAACAAGGTCTGATGTCTCCACCCGGCATCCTTGGGCAGCTGCTATGGCGATGATGAAGTCTACTGGGACCTACTGTCAACCTGCCAGGACCTCTGCTCCAGGGGGTTGGTGGCTGTCTTCATTTTCCTTACATGGGTTGTCCTGGAATTGTGGGTGGTGGAAAAAAGACAATATGCAGTATGAAAACATGGCAGCTGTCAGTGGGAGCTCTGTGGTTTTTTTTAAACCCATAATGAAATATTCAGAGCATTGCATTTTGGGGCAACTAAGATTTTTTAAAATCATTTTTTTATTCTACGTTTTAAGAAAACAATCAAACAAATGGTTATGGATTTAATTGGTTTTAATTTTTGTGAACTGCCCAGAGAGCTTCGGCTATTGCGCAGTATAAAAATGTAACAAATAAATAAATAAATAAACATAAAAATACAAGTGTAAACACATACTTTAAAAATCTCAGTTGGGATGACTAAGGCTGTGTCTACACTGGTCTTTTTTCCCTGGGTCGTCCCTGGATCCTCCCTGTGCATCCAAATGGGGATCCCAGGAGCAGGCAGGGATGACCCCTCCATTTTCTGGGGATAACCAAGACCTCGGTTGTTCCGATTTTACCCAAGGTCCCAGGATGATCCCGAGGACTGTGGGCAGTGTGGGTGCCTGTACCAGCTTCTTTCCTCCTCCCCACGAGTAGCAGGGGTCAGCAAAGAGGGAAGGAGCCAGCCCAGGGGGAGTCCAGGGACATTGTGGTTGAGGGGGGAGCCGGGTTGGGGCTTTTTTTAAAAAAAGCAACTTACTTTTTTGCTGAAGTTCAATTGCACTTCCAGCTCCGGTTGTTGTTGTTTTTAAAAATGGCATTCATGATGTCCCTGTTTCTTCCTGGGATGTCGCGCTTGTTAAGTATATGAAAAGAAATACTTGCTTAGTCATTAAAATTGTGTGTGTATGGCTATCTCAGGGTTAAACAGAGAAAGTCTATCTGTGGGCAATTACCTTGAGATAGAGGCTGTTCTGAGAACCTTGCCAAGATTCTAAGTTAGCCTCATCACAGCTGTATGTAATGTAGATAAGAATTGTGTAGATCTGTATATAGTTTCTCACTTGTGTAAAATGGAACTGATCACTGCTTACTGATCACTGCTCTATGATCACTGCTCTCTGTGTATGCCTCAGTGTGCTGATCTGAACTGATCTGAATTGGACTGCACAGAAGCCTGAAGGAAATAAACCAGCTCTGCTGTGTAAGACCTGCGTGATGTGTGTTTGTTTCTGAGCACAAACAGAGTTCCAGAGAGAGAAAAGTTCTGGCACAATAACCCAACAAAGGTTATGGGCCCAGTCCAGTCCAGGAAGCCTACGCCAGCTTAACCCAGGCAGAAGAACCAGAACTTGATGGGAATGGTGCAGTATCAGAACCAGAACCAGGAGTCTGCTAAAACAGAAAACTGTTGATGAAGGAAGACATCAAGCTAAAGCCAGTGCTGCAAAGTGAGGAAAAATCTCAGTCGGCTGACTCTGAGGAGGACTCTGAGCAGAAGGACGGTGAGATACCAATTCCTAAAGCAGAGGGAATGGCAGGAGCTAATATGTCTGGTTTGCATCAATTGTTGGAAAAGCTGAATGACTCTAACTATGCATTATGGTCTTACAAAATGCAAATGTATCTGATTCAGGCTGAACTGTGGTATGTAGTCACAGAGGATCCACCAGATAGAGCAGATCCACAGAATGCTAAATGGTTTAAGGACGATGCAAAAGCAATGGCAGTTATTGCATTAGCTGTGGAAGACTCTCAAATTTCCTTCATTCAGTTTTTGAATACATCAAAAGAGTGCTGGAATGCGCTACAAGCTGTATATCAAAGAGAAACAGCGGGCAGTAAAATAATTCTAACCCGGAAGCTGTATGGAATGAAGCTGAAACCAGGGGAGTCTATGTCAAACCATTTGAAAAGCATGAGAGAAATCTTCAATCAACTCAGGGCACGAGGGATGGAGTTTACAACTATACACCAAGTCTATGTGATTTTGTCAAGTCTTGATTCATCGTACGACGCAGTTGTCACCATGATGGAAAGTCAAGAGGAGAAAAATTTAACCCTCGAGTATGTAGCTGGAAAACTACTGGAAACCTATGAAAGAAGACAAGCTTCAAAACAACAGAGCCTTAAACATCCTGTGGCTGAATTTCAACAAAGCCATAAATCTTCTGACGTGGTGGCTGCATTAAAGGCAAGGAAATGCTTTAACTGTGGTTCCACAGGACACTTAAGGCGGGATTGCAACAAGAAGAAAAAGCAGTTGACAGCAAAGTGGAGAGAAGAAAACAACATGAATGAAGCTGAATCAACAAAGAAGTGTCTTCTAGCAAGAGTCAAAGAGACAATGAATCCTTGGTTTTTGGACTCTGGGGCTTCAATAAGTATGGCAAAAGACAAACTTTCATTTGTAACCTTGGAAACTTCTACTTCAGAGCAAAAGTGTGTTACCCTTGCAAATGGAACAAAAATCCAGATTTGTGGTGTGGGTAATGTATATTTTGATTGTCTGGGAGTTGAACTACAAAGTGTTTTATATGTACCAGAATTAGAAACAAACCTTCTAAGTGTGTTTCAGTTAACAGAAATGGGGTATGAGGTTTGTTTTACTGAAGAAAATTGTACTATAAAACAGGGAAACAAGGTGTGTGTGCAGGGAATAATGAAAGAATCTTTGTATGTGATTAATACTTGTACAAAAAATGAAGTTGTAGCCAGCAAAGTCACAACAAAAACAATAGCCAATTGCAAACCACACCAAGAGTGTATCCATTTAACTCATAAAAGGTTTGGTCATGCTAACTATAAAATAATTTCTAAGATTCCAGAATTGTGTGAAGGGGTGAAAATCAAACCATGTTCTAACTATGTAGAATGTAATGTATGCAGTGAAACCAAGTGTCATAAGTCAAACATTCCAAAACATAGTGAGAGAACAACAAAAAGAATTTTTGAATTAATACATGCAGATCTTGCAGGTCCTTTTGAGACAAGTCAAGGAGGAAACAGATTTTTCTTGTCTATTGTTGATGATTACAGTAGATTTGGATTTGTGTATGTGTTAAAACAGAAGAGTGAAACTTTTGGAAAGTTCAAAGCCTTTGTTAAGTGGAGTAAAAATAGATTTAAAGAACCTATAGCTAATCTAAGAACGGACCGGGGAGGTGAATTTCTTAGCAACCAATTTAAAAAATTCCTCAGTGATGAGGGTATACAACATGACCTTACTGCTCCATATTCACCATTTCAAAATGGAGTTGCAGAAAGGAAAAACAGAACCTTGCAGAACATGTTAAGAGCTCTATTGAAAGAGTCAGGATTGTCTAATCTGTTCTGGGCAGAAGCTTTGTCCACCTCAAATTATTTGTTAAACAGGCTTTACCACTCTGTACATGAAAAAACCCCATATGAAATGTTTTACAAAAGAAAACCTAGAGTGTCACATATAAGGGTTTTTGGAAGTAAATGTTTTGCTCATATTCAGAAAGAAAACAGACCAGGAAAGCTAGCTCAAAGAGGTTTGGAATGTAAACTGTTGGGATATGATACACAAACAAAAGGCTATCGTTTGTGGTCTCCATATCACAAAAGTGTAATTGTGAGCAGAGATGTAGTTTTTCATGAACAAATGCAGGAAACAAAACAGTATGTAAGTTTGCCTGTAGAACAGAAAGCTGTAGAAACAGAAGAAATTCCTGAACAATCTCAGCAAGAGAGGGAGGGGGAAGAAACTATAAAGGAGGAAACTATGCCTGTAACTATGCCAAAGCGACCAGAAAGGGAACGCAAAGCTCCAATTCGTTATTCAGATGAATACCAAAGCAAACAGGTTTCTCATAGAGCTTTACTAATAGCCTATGAACCTACTTCATTTGAGGAAATTCAGGAAATGGAACCTAAAGAAGCTCAGGGCTGGCATGAAGCAATGTCAGAGGAAATCAGAGCAATGGAAAAAAATGAAACGTGGGAGCTAGTACCTTTACCTGAAGGTCGTAAAGCCATTACCTGTAAATGGGTATTCAAAGTAAAACAAAATGAGAAAGGACAGGTGGAACGTATCAATGGTAAAACACAAAGAGATGCTTTTAAAGCTGGGTCTCAGATTGTAACACAATTTAAACAACATGCGCAAGAGGAGGACTGTTAAGTATATGAAAAGAAATACTTGCTTAGTCATTAAAATTGTGTGTGTATGGCTATCTCAGGGTTAAACAGAGAAAGTCTATCTGTGGGCAATTACCTTGAGATAGAGGCTGTTCTGAGAACCTTGCCAAGATTCTAAGTTAGCCTCATCACAGCTGTATGTAATGTAGATAAGAATTGTGTAGATCTGTATATAGTTTCTCACTTGTGTAAAATGGAACTGATCACTGCTTACTGATCACTGCTCTATGATCACTGCTCTCTGTGTATGCCTCAGTGTGCTGATCTGAACTGATCTGAATTGGACTGCACAGAAGCCTGAAGGAAATAAACCAGCTCTGCTGTGTAAGACCTGCGTGATGTGTGTTTGTTTCTGAGCACAAACAGAGTTCCAGAGAGAGAAAAGTTCTGGCACAATAACCCAACAGCGCTGACATTTGTATGCTAGGGGATGATCCCGGAAATGGATAAGTCTGGGATTGTCCCCCTCAGATGGCAGTTGCAAATGAGGCTGTTGGTGGCTCATCAGATGGTTTTCTGCCAAGAGCCAACTCAATTCTGGTAGCGGCCCTGAAAAATTGGGTACATAATTCAAAATAAGCAAACAAATAAGAAACCAGTATAGCTAGCTTTCTTGAGGTGGTCTTCCTCTTCCTGTTCTTCTTTGGACTTTTAATGATAACAAAGCCACAAAAAAAATGAGCTTTATCACACCAGCGTTATACTGTGCAATCACTGCGAATTGCATGCAAAGGACTCAGAAGTTTCCCACCTCATAATCTGCATTGATTGTGAAGTACTCCCATGCATCCTGCCTTAATTGTGCAATAAAGCAAAAAGATTTGCCGTATTTAGTCCCTACTTTTTGAGCGTATCTTCTGAGCCGCTGCTGGGGCGCAGGAGCAGGTTTTTAAAGAAATGTTTACATCTGCGTAAGCTTTAAAGATAAATACACCAAAATTGGCACAGTAATAGAAATTAGGGAGAGCTTTAAGCATACCAAATTTGAATTGAATTGGGCCATCCATTGATTTTTAATGATTTTTTACATTTCCCCCCTTAAACTCACTTCCTGGTATGCAAAGGATTGCTGTCACCCAGTAGCAAAAACAACAACAACCGCGAAAGCTTAGGGCTACGGGGATAATCTGAGGGAAGCAGGTACGTGAGATGAAGCTTAATGCCTCACTCAGTGGGCAGCAGCTCTGGAAAGCCCTAAAGGAGGAAGTCCTGGTTAAGTCAGCTTAATGCTCTCTCATAGGCCTTAGCTAGACCTAAGGTTTATCCCAGGCAAATGGAGGAGTCGCCCTGCCTGCTCCTGGTATCCCCTGTGTGTCATTTGGATGTACAGGGATGATCCCGGAATATAGGCCTGGTCTAGCCATGAGTTTAAGACAGCTGTAAAGACTAGTGTCTTCCAGCAGGCCTAGCCAGATGAATTTTAAACCTAAGAATTTTAAGATGCTGTGATTGTTATTTTAATATTGTATTGGTTTTATATGTTCTTTTAACTAATTTTATGTATTAAAATTATACATAATTTTTTTACATAAAATTAGTGGGTAATCAATATTATATTATTATTATTATTATTATTATTATTATTATTATTATTATTATTATTTCCTCTAAAGGGCTTTTCAGGAAACTCAAGCAGTCAAAGAGGCTGCAGGGACAGAATGAGGGTGGTGGTAAATGAAAGACCACAGCCACCTCTCTTTACTGGAAAGTAAGCACTGAAGCCTTGTAACTTGAGAAATTTCTCCAAAATTCTCAAAATCCCTGCAAAAGAGGCAGAGAAATAATTGCCTCTTTTGCAGGGAGCAAAGAGTTTCCAAAAGTGCAGGTGGAATTTCAGCACAGCATGAGTGTATTTACATTTTTTTGCTTACAGGTGGGGTGAATTATGGCATCAGTAATTTAATTCAAAGCAGCCAGCCAGAGGTATGTTATGCTTGTTGATATCACACATTTATTTTGGTTTGTCCTTGATTCTTGAAAATAGTTTGTAACTAAGGGTGCAATCATCTGCATGTTTCCACAGAAATAAGTCCTACTACACAACAGCTGGCTGGGGGCGCCCCTGTTATCCTGGTAAGTGGGCCCCCAGCGCCAGTTGCGCCAGTCAGGCTTGCTTCTCCAGAGGTCTCTGGGGATCCTCAATGGCAATGGTCAGTCTAGTTAACACGCTCCCTACCGTCACTTCTCTGCCCATGTTTTCATTCCTCAGTTACTTCCTCTTTTCAAAAGAGGAAGTACCCAACGAGCACGAGGCCCATTGAGACCGCTGTTCTAATGGCGCTGCTTTTCCTGCACGTAGCAGGAGAGAGCAGCAACTCCAAGTTTAAAAAAACATCGGACTTAATGAGGTGGTGTTTTTTTTTTGTCACACTAGGAAGGCCAGAAGGGGCAGAAGGCACGCGGAAGGCAGACAACGTCTTGTGAGGGACCTGAGCAAACTCCGTGAGTGCCCAGTAATGAGCATGCAATAAAACGCTCTTCAGATGGAGCTATTAGTCTCCTGTCACAGCACATGCCCCCAACAAAGGAAAACATAAATACAGCACTACACGAGGCTTTAGGGTGCATTACACGCACTTAGGGAAATAATCCAGACTTTAGGCATTCTAGGAAAGGCTGGGGAAGAGGCGGGGTGTCAGCAGGTTAGGCATGGCGTCAAGTGAGTACCATGCTGCAAATCTGCACACCAGCCATGGCGAGAGTGCAATAATCCGTTGGTGTGATGGAGCTCAATGAAGGCAGAGCAGGTGCCTTGAAGTTTACCAACAACAGTTAACACCTGGGCCAGAGCTATACTAAGCAGGATATAACACTTTGAAAACGTTTTGAAGATTGTATAGGGAGTTTAGTTAACCCTAAACCTTCTCCTCATCTCTCATTCTCTCTTACTGTCAATGATGTTACGCTTACTCCGGTCAAGGAAGCTCGTAGCCTTGGCTTTATCTTCGACTCCTCGCTCTCCTTTATTCCTCATATTGAGGCAGTAGCTAAATCTTGTCGATTTTTCCTGTATAATATTGCCAGGATTCGATCATTTTTGTCTGTCTCTTCTGCCAAGACGTTTGTTCATGCGCTGGTTATTTCACGGTTGGACTACTGCAACCTTCTCTCTGGCCTTCCTTCTTCTCACATCAGTCCGCTGGTTTCTGTTCACCACTCTGCCGCAAAGATCATCTTCTTGGCTCGCCGCTCCGACCATGTTACTCCGCTTCTGAAATCTCTTCATTGGCTTCCAATTCACTTCAGAATCCAATATAAACTTCTCCTGTTGACCTACAAAGCTTTTCACTGTCTAGCTCCTTCCTATCTCTCCTCTCTCATCTCACACTATTGCCCCGCTCGTGCTCTTCGCTCCTCTGATGCCATGTTTCTCGCCTGCCCAAGGGCCTCTACTTCCCTTGCTCGGCTTCGTCCATTTTCGTCTGCTGCCCCTTACGCCTGGAACGCTCTTCCAGAACATTTGAGAACTACAAGTTCAACTGCAGCTTTTAAAGCTCAACTAAAAACTTTTCTTTTTCCTAAAGCTTTTAAAACTTGATGTTGTGCAGACTTCTACTGTTACTTTCTACTGTTAGTTTTACCCTACCCTGTGCCTGCTTACCCTACCCTGTACCTGTTTGCATTCTCTTCCCCTCCTTATTGTTTTACTATGATTTTATTAGATTGTAAGCCTATGCGGCAGGGTCTTGCTATTTACTGTTTTACTCTGTACAGCACCATGTACATTGATGGTGCTATATAAATAAATAATAATAAATAATAATAATAGTATGTCCTGGGCCTCAACAGTTGTCACTACTGTTATAAATTGTTTTAAAGCAGTAGTGTAGATCCTGCCCTGGTCAGTGGACACACAGGTCACCTGGACCAGATCTATACTTTGTGTCAAATGATTATAATCCCATCATGGTAATGCTATATCCCTCTTGTGCATTTATATCTCGTAGGACACATGACAATTGTTGCAGTATTTTGGATAATAGGGAATAAAAAGCAGAAAATAATACCATGAAAGCAGTTTACAGAATGTGTAATGTGCCCCAACAGTTATCAGGTCACTTCAATACCGCTATAAAGCAGTACTGTAGATCTAACCCTGGCCCCAGTCTTGCACACCACAGTGAGATATATTGTATTTCTATTTAAATTATAGCAATTTCTTTTAAATTTGCATCTATGGCCTTAGCTAGACCTACCAGTAAATCTGCGATGGACAAGGGGAGACCCCGCGATGCAAGTATCGCAGGATGTCACCCTCGTTTACACGTAAGGCAAGGTGACTTGACGAAGAGAGCCATCGTGCCTGCCATTTTTTAACTTTTAAAGGGGATGACGCGCAAGAATGATCATGCACAAAGTTAAGTGTTTGGTTTTTTTAAAAAAAATTGGGTTTCTCCGCTCCTCCCACCCTGCCCCTGATGGACGCAGTGCTCCTGGGGAGTGCTGCGCCCTGTGCGCGGCTCCCGGCTCCGCATGAGTAACCGCGAGGATCCAGGAAAAGCCATGAAAACAGGCCACACGCTCACGGTCTTGGGCTCAGTCCGAGACCTTGGGAAAAAGCGGGCCCAAAGGGGTAGGCTATATCCCGGGGCCAGGGAGGGTTGATCCCTGCCTGAGCCCGGGATCCCCTGTGCATCATCTGGACGCACAGAGACGATCCCGGGTATCACCCCGGGATATAGCCTGGTCTAGCAGAGGCCCAAGTCTATAATTAACATATGCTGCTTTTGTGTCACCCTGAATCCTCTTTTGTCTTCATTGGTGGGTTTTTGTGAGTTTTTTAGGCAATCACTTCCCCCTCCCCCAATGTGTAACCAGCCACCCTAGGTTAAAGGGGACCATTAACCCTTTCCTGCCTGCTGCTGGAAGGGATCCAGATGTTAATTTGTGAGAAAAGCTGTGATTGAAATCTTGTAGTGGGGAAGTGGCTGGTGGAGGTTATCAGCAAAACAAACAAACAGGTGGGTGGGGAAAGGGTTAAGCACCCCCCTCTCCTACACTGTTTCTCCATTCCGAATTGCCCCCTTCCAGGAACTCCTCTCTCTCTCTCCCTTACCTGACAATGTGCCTTTTTGCTGACCTAGAATTAACCTTGGTCTGCCATGAATATTGGGAACAGTGTGCTGGCACTGAGAATACTGAACAGACTGAGGTGAAATTACTGATGCAATCTTCGTATGATCTAGGGGAGGTGTCTTCACTGTGCCAGATTGGCGCTGCGTCCTTCAGAAATCCCACACTTTTCCTGCCCCCGGGGTGGCATCAGGATTACCTGAGGAGGTCTACAGAGTAAAAAGATAAGAGTGCATTCAGGGGCACATCTACATGAAAGGTTTGCCCCGGGTTGACTTTTCATTAGCGGCACGTCATCTACATGATGCAGCTGCCATTGCGAAGCCATCCAGGGGCAAACCCTGGAAACTCCACTCCAAAAAGCCATAAAGACTGATCTCTCCAGCAGCTCTACCCAGATGAATTTTAAGATGTCCAGTTGTTATTTTAACATTGTATCAGTTTTATATGTTTTTAATCAGTTTTATTCATTTTATGGTATTTTTACATTATTATTATTATTATTATTATTATTATTATTATTATTATTATTGTTATTTTTATTATTGGATCTGAAAGGGAACTGTATGAAATGCCTGTCACAGCACCGTTTCTGAAACTACATAGGCCCAGGTCTGCATAGAACCTCACTTGAAGGCCATGCCATGGGCATTAAGTTTATGAAGCTCAGAGCTCCTCAGAGGAAGGATGGGACACAATCACACCTAACATTAATTAAAGCAGAGGAAAGTTCAGGACCAAGGGCTTGTTTGCAAAGCTCTTTCAGATGTTATTCTGGGAGTGAGTGGGGCGAGCATTCAAAAGGAAATAGAACAAGATTCTCTTTGCCCCAGTGCCTCTACTGAAGAATCTGAAGATTGCTTCCGTTTACAAAGGAAGCGCTGACAGAGAGTGTCTTTTGCTTCCTGTTTTCTCACTTCCTTTACAACCATTGAAGTGATGCATCTGTTCCATATGCATGGGAAATCACTGTGGGAAGAATATCATTGTAAATGCTGAGCTGTCTTGAATTGAAGCCCTGTTCCTATGTAGTAGTAATGAACCTGAAGATGCATACATTTGAGCATATTTGCATCCCATCTAGGCCCTCACATAGAACACATCCCCATATAGCTTGGAAGTGCCTGTATGCCCACTGAAATAATAGAATCATAGAATAGTGGAGTTGGAAGGGACCTATAAAGCCATCGAATCCAACCCCCTGCTCAATGCAGGAATCCACCATAAAGCATCCCTGACAGATAGTTGTCCAGCTGCATCTTGAATAACTCCAGTGATTCAAGATGCCCACTACCTCCCTAGATCATTGGTTCCTTTGTCATACTGCTCTAACAGTCAGGAAGTTTTTCCTGACGTCCAGCCGGAATCTGGCTTCCTGTAACTTGAGCCCATTATTCCATATCCTGCACTCTGGAATGATCAAGAAGAGACCGTGGCCTTCTTCTGTGTGACAACCTTTCAAATCAAGGTGCTGGATTTGGGGAGTTTCTAAGACAAGAAGCAGGGCGTGGCCATTGGAGCACTCTCACAGTGCTTCCAATCATCCTGGGTGCTTCATGCAAAGCCAGAATGGCAGCTCTATTAGGGTAGTGGGGCAGCATTGCCTCAAGTCAATCAACCATCTACAGCCTATGCTACAGTCTTGGGACCAGGACAGCCATAACTATGCCTGCTGCGATTAAAAATTATATATTTTAGTGAATTTGAGCTTTCAAAAAACAAAACAAAACAAAAACTCATGAGAAAGAAAGGTCAATTGGGGCACAATCCAGAAGTAAGTGGATAAATTAAACCGAAAATGAAACAGCCCACATTGTGGCAGGTTGATGGGTCACAGATGGTCTGCAACCCACCCACCCTTTTCTCCTGCTTTTGTTTTAATTGTTACTGAAAGACGAGATCCCATTTGAACTCAAGTGCTAGGCCCCTGAGCTTAAAAAACATCTTGTGCACCCCCCATGGCGCTCAGGTTAAGTTCATTCAAACGCCGCTACGCTGGGACTGTAGGGATCAAAACTCTGTTTTTCCTTCCACCCCCCCCCCCTCAACAGGTTTGTTTCTGGTCATAAATTCTTAATCAGTGAGCAATCTAGGTTGTACAAGTTAGTAAAGACTGTACTTAAAACATGTTCAAAGCCAGAAGGGAAAAGACCTTACAATGGCCCATTGTCATTTTCCCCATATCTGAAGTGCACCTTCTTTGATTCCCTAACCTTGTTGCACTTTAGTACGAAATTGCCCCTTTTCCGTACATCAAGCCTGCATTTAAAGTGCTTCATTAACATCTCTCGCAGCTTCGGCAGCGATTCGGCAAACCCCAACATTCATTTTAGTCGAGCCACCGTGCTTTTCTCTCTCTCTGTTTAACATCTGAAACCGCCTTGACAAAGTCCTTTCTCAAAATTTACGTCTTTTGTTTCGCCTCAGTTTCTCTAAAAAGCTCTTTAAACTTCGATGTACTCCAGGATGACTCCTGAACAAAAATCATGTCTGGCTGAGCTAGTAAATCTAGTCTCCATTCAATGGGATTAAATAAGTGCTTCACGTCTATTGTAAAAGGCTCTTAAAAGATCCCGCATCTTTAAGGGTTTCCTACAATAAATTAAATACATCTCCCCGCATTGTAAAACAAAACAAAAATCTAGCATATGAGAGCTGGTGTGGGTCCATAGAAGAAGCACTGTGCTTCTAATTCCATAAAATTCTCTATGATAAGAGAGCCGACATTAATCATAATGGGCCCAGGAGTTTAATTCCTTGTGCGTTTAATTCATGTCAAGGAAATGGCATTCCATTTGCTCAGCCATCCACAAGTCCATGCTTCCGCTCTGACTGGCTGAAATGCCAAGTCAACAGTTGGGTGTAGGTGAGCATTTGCTAACCTGTATTTTCTCCATCTTGAGTTTTAAAAACATTTGTTATATGTGTATTGATGCACCATCAATTCCAAGAGCTCTCAGGGCAGCACATAATAATAATAATAATAATAATAATAATAATAATAATAATAATAATAATAATAATACAGAATACACAATATAAATTCTAAAACAAACAAATTTAACAAAAATAAAACCATCATAGCAGCAGCAGCAGCTCAACCTCAATATCTCCAGATTATTATTTTTTTTAAAAAAATGAGGGTACTAAATGTTTAACTTTGGATGACAGGTTAAAGGTTATCATCCAACGTGTTAAGGAGGGGACACTCCATGACCCAGTTCACATGTCACAGCAGAAAATTGTGATGGTTGAGCTTTTATATTGTATTGAAAATACTGGTTGAGCTTTTATATTGTATTTTATATTGTGGTTCTATACTGTTGTTTTATACTTTGAATGGTTTTAATTTTTGTGAACCGCCCAGAGAGCTCCGGCTATTGGGCGGTATAGAAATGTAATAAATAAATAAATAAATAAATAAATAAATAAATAAATGTGCCACCTGCAAGCTGCTTCCACATACTGCAGTCAACCTCAAATCAGCCCCATAGGAGGTTGTGAGTGTGACGTGCGCACCCAGATCAATGGGTTGTTTAGGGGCTAAACACACCCATGGTTTGTTGTTGGGTTAACCACTAGGTTGTTCACACTCACAACCTCTGATTGGACTGCTCAGAGATCGTTTACAGAAAACAGAAGCAGCTCTCACACGCAACGTGCACATAGCCCATGATTTGTCACTGTGACATGCAAACTGGCCTCAAATTTCATGAGGCTGTTTGCATTTCAAAATATAAAGACGAAGGATTGGACAGTTGTTGATGCAAGAAATGGCAAAGGAATAGACAAAGAAACCTTTCATAACATCAGAAAAGAAAAGGGGGAGGTACAATGCTGAAAGCCATGTGTGTGTTTTTGCAATGTGTGAATATAAGGCGAAATTGGAAGGAAACGGTCATTTTAAGAGTACCTGGGTGCTGTCTATATGCTTGGAAAGCCCTGGGATGGGTGTGCAGTGGTGCAGCATCAATTATACAATGCAGCTGCAATCGTGCAACCACTCAGGGCTTTCTGCTAAAGCTGCGGAGAAAATAAGTCTGGGACTTACCCTGACTTTTTTCTCCAGAGCAAAGCGAGGACATGCAAAATGGCATTAGGATAGCCCCTCAGGGAATGCCTCTGCTAAAGTACTAAATTAGGAGTTTTATTGGACCTGCCATAAAACCATGTCTCTCAATTTATCCAAACAGTAGAGAAACATTTGGAGGCAGTAAGACAGAAGCGTGCTCTCCTATTAAAGCATGCAAAGGGAAGTTGATGGATATAAACATGGAGGTCCCTTCGTATGATTGCGCAGAGGGTCAGGGGAGGTGGTCTTGATACAGGGGTACAGGCATGTTACTTTCTGTGCTACTGTAGTGGTTAGCTTGCCAGAGGAGGGAGTTGCTGACATATTACCTGTTGGGTTTATTAATTTATTAATTTATTAAATTTATATACTGCCCCATAGCTGAAGCTCTCTGGGTGGTTTACAGAAGTACCACTGGGGATCACCAGAGGTAGGATGATAAAAAGGAGGACAGGGCTCCTGTATCTTTAAAAGTTGTATAGAAAAGGGAATTTCAGCAGGTGTCATTTGTATGCATGCAGCACCTGGTGAAATTCCCTCTCCATCAAAACAGTTAAAGCTGCAGGAGCCCTGCCTAGTGTGATCAGATACAAAAGAGGACAGAGCTCCTGCAGCTTTAAATGTGATGAAGAGGGAATTTCACTAGGTGAATAGCAATGACACTTGCTTAAATTCCCTTTTCAATTCAACTGTTAAAGATACAGGAGCCCTTTTCATGTGGTCACCCCAGCAGAGGGTGTTGTTGCAAGCAGTTTAGCAGGGGTCAGGCAATACAAGGGGCCCAAAGGATATTCTACCTGGTCCTACAGGGTTCTTGACTCTGGTTTCCCTACTAACTCTGAGCAACTTGTTGGCTGGATCAGGCACTACTTTAAATCTGTGTCTAGCAACTACATCTCCTCCCCCTGCCCCTCTGGATTGGGATCATAGTGTGAGAGGTGTGGGGGTTGTTTTAAGAACTGGATTGTCTAACAGGCATAGCTGCTAGACTCAAAGCAATGTCTGTTTGGGCCCTAATACAGTAAGACCCACTTTCAGACTCCCTGCTTACCAGCTTTACAGACAGACTGTTTCCCAATCCTGCTACTTGCTGGGTAGTACCTGTGTGCCTCCAGACCACCCGCCCTGACACATCCATACCTGTGGCAACTTAACATTGCAGTGCACAGCTTTCTAAAGGGCTGCCAAGTGGGGAACCGGATCTGGATTGTCCCAAAGCGTTGGAATTTCCAGACGTGTGATTTTAATTTTGGCTGCCTTTTGTGCCAAAGCTGCATTCGGCTGCATTTTCCGCAGCTGGCTCCAAAGCTGGCGATGGCCTATAGCTGCTTTATTATGTTGAGCATTATCCTTTAAAAGGGTTTATGATGGCACATGCTTGCTCTGTTTATACATGTTACAAAATGTATATGGTATGTGGCTAAAATTAGCTTCCCCGAGCTATGGCAATATATCTTCCTGGAGTCGAGAAAACGGCGTGATCTCTAGGAGGTTAACAACAAAGAACTGGAAACTAGATGGCAGTATGAACTAGTCCTTAAAGTCTCTCTGCGATCAAACGTTGTGATGATGCATGCTCTTCAGAGGAATTTGGAAGGAGACTTAGAACTTTGCATAAGTTTTGCATGAACAGCCGAGTCGCCCCCCCTCTTTTAAAGACAACTCAGGGGACCAAAAGTTCATGTAGATTTATTTACTTAGACAAAGCATTACAAGGTGTTCTCCTTCAACAAACAGTGGGGAGAAATAGCGGGATCGGAAATGCAAATCCCAGGAGTACTAACAAACACAACTAAACTAGTCAAAATCATGCACATTTGGGACCACAGTGCTTTATTGTTAGTGACAGAGAGACAGAAGATGATGATATTCCAGACGATAACCAAAAAGCATTTTTGGGGGTCAACTTTGTACTAGTTTTGTGGCAGCTCTTCATGATCTAGTCTCTATGAATTAACATTGCCCCCTTTTTGGTTTGGAAGCATCTGTTATTGCCTCCTGGCTCTTCAGGGAAGGGCAGGAAAGAGGTCTCCAGAACATATTAAAATGGGGTAGGTAACCTGAAGCCCTCCAGATGTTTTGAACAACTCCAATAATCTCTTAGCAACAGCCATGCTGGCTGGGACTGATGGGAATTGTAGTTCAAAACATCTGGAGGACATTAGGTTATCAACCCCTGGATTAAAGGGAGAAAAAGTAGAGCTAAGTGTGGCCAGGCCTGGCCAGTACCTGAATGGTTAAAAGTTGCATGACTAATCAACTACAGCCTTTGTTATTGATGGCCTTCTGCTAGAGGTGTCAGGCTCACTACCAGGTACTTCCCCTACACAGTGGCTAGATGTAATTCATTATAAGAACCAGTTAAGGATCAAATCAGGTAATTGCTCTTATCCCCTTGCATTGCACATGTAACCCAGTGGGTACAAATGCAACCAAACAAAATCACCATTAATTTAACTGAATGTACTCACCTAAAAAATGGAGTGAGTGAAATATAGTGGTTTGGATCTAGATATTCTCATAGAGTAGAGACATTAAAATAAAATATTTTGATGAGTCTATCCTTAAGTATAAAAGCGTCTTGATCCAGTCCATTAGGTCTACTATAGATGAAGAAGAGTAGACACAAATAATAAATACATGTGTTTAGTCTGTGGTTTTATTTTCCTCTTTTCTTAGTGTAAATAAAAAAGGTATCATTATCTCAACAACTTTGTGATGAATATTCTCATTATACCCTGAACTTACTGGAGGCACTAGGCCTGGTCAAGTTAGAAAATTCTAAGATTGATTCCTGCTGTGAAGGGGTGTAAAAACCTTTTATAGAAATTGCAGAGAATGCACATACATGCATTGAGCTGCAAGGATTTCAAAATAGATCCTTTTTTGGTTTATTTAATAGTAGGTGTATCAGGGCTGCTTAGACATTTTGCACATTCCCTGTGAAATACTCAAGTTCATGCATCTTCCTCATGATGTGTAGATGGCAAACACCTTTCTTACTGGTGGAGATGCCAAGTTTCTGCTTGAGACATTACACGAGAAATGTATGAAATGGATGTACGTCCTGTTGTGGTTAAAGGATCCAACCCTCTCCTTTGGATGTAATTTAATACTGTTGTTGATGTGACTATGCTACCATCAATACACATAGTGCCTTTGTGAATATAGTGTGTGAGAAAAGATACTTCAGCCGCCCTTAAAATCCGTGGGCTTAAACTTGCTTCAGTATGTGTTGGATTGTGGCCACTTTTAAGAGCAAAAATCACCTGTAGTTAATGGGACTGAAGACATCATAATTGACCTCAACTAATTTTAGAATAAATCCCAGTAGAAAATTTTTGTTTGGTTTCTATAAAACAAAAAATATGGCTGAACTTTAGTACCGATTTTTTACTAGCATATCCATTTACTATTATTTTTTTTATCAAAGAATGAACTGATAAAGCCTGGCGTGATGCAATATATCAGCCTTAAGTTCCCTAAGATAGGCTGGCACTAATCAATTTATATTGTTTAATGACAGGTGCAATTTCAAGGTGCCCTACCCTTTATGATATGATTCTAATCTCTGTCGCGTCCTGTCATTCTGGTTTCACTTTTCTTTGAAACAATTACAAAGTCACATTTAGTGTTATTACAAACTCTGGCTCACATTCTTCAGGCTCAGGCCTTAGCTAGATGGGGCTTTATCCCGGGGTGAACCGTGGAATCATCCCTGTGCGTCCACATGACGCACAGGGGATCCTGGGATCAGGGAGGGATGATCCCTCCCTTGCCCCGGGATAGAGCCCTACACTTTGGGCCTGGTTTTTCCGCGGTCTTGGGCTGAGTCTGAGACCATGGAACTTGTGGCCCGTTGCCGCAGGTTGACCCGGCTCCGCGTTATTCCTTGCGCGGAGCCGGGAGCTCCACACGGGGTGCAGCGCTCCTGAGGAGTGCTGCGCCCATCGGGGGTAGAGTGGGGGGAGCGGGGAAATTAAATTATTAAAAAAAAAAAATACTTTCCATTTGGTGCTCGAGCATTCATGCACTCCTGGAGCTTTTAAAAAAATAATGGCGGGCATGACGCCTCTCCTCCTGAGGTCATCGCGCCTCACGTGTATGGCTGGTAACTGATGATTTCTCATGAAACTGGAGGAAGGTATCAAGTTGGGTGTCCGCCACATGGTTTAGTCCTGGGCTCTGTACTTTTCAACATTTTTGTTAATGACCTGGGGAAAGAGGATGGGGGGGGGGGGGAATACTTATCAAATTTTCAGATGGCATAAAATTGGGTAGGATAGCTAATACATTACAAGACAGAAACAAGAGACAAGTGGACATGTCTTCATTTAGGAAAGAGAAATCAAATGCCCAAGTATAAGATGGGGGATGCTTGGCTTGACAATAGTATGTTAGAAAAGGATATTGGAGATGAAGTCGATCATGAGCTGAATATGAGACAGCACTGTGATGTGGCTACAAAAAAGGCAAATGCAATTTTCGGTTGAATCAATTGAAGTATTGTTTCTAAATCACGGGAAGGAATTGTTTCACTCTGCTCTGTGCTGATCAAACCTCAGCTCAAATACTGTATCCAATTCTGGGCCACATTTTATTTCTAGACCACATTTTAAGACGGATTCAGAGTTTAGAGAATGGCAACAAAGATGATCAGGGATTAAGAACTTAAGTTTTTTGAGGAAAGATTGAAGGAATTGGATATGTTTAGCTTGGAGAACAGAAGACTGAGGAGGGAGGTGATAGCAGTTTTCAAGTACCTAAAGGGTTGTCACACAGAAAAGAGCTGCAACCTCTTACCCAAGCCTATAGGACACAAAATAATAGGCTTAAGTTACAGGAAGGCAGATTTTTAATGAACATCAGGAAAAACTTCCTAATGTTTCGAACAGTCAGACAAAAGGAACTGTCACTGGAGGTACTCAAGCAAAGACTGGACAGCTTTAAACTGGATTCCTGCCCTGAGCAAAAGGTTGGACTGAATGTCTTAAATGGCCACTATGGCCATAGCTAGACAGGGCAAAGTCCTGGGATCAGGGAGGGATGATCCCTCCCTTGCCCCGGGATCTCGCCCTCCCCTTTAGCCCTGGTTTTTCCGTGGTCTTGGACTGAGCCCGAGACCGCAGAACATGTGGCCGGGTGCCGTGGGCTGACCCAGCTCCTCGCAAGTCCTCATGAGGAGCCCGGAGCTGCACCCATCACGGGTAGGGTGGGGGGAGCGGGGAAAATAATTTAAATTTAAAAAATTACTTACCTTTTGTGCATGAGTGTTCGTGCGCTGCTGGCCCTTTAATAACAATAAAAAATGGTAGGCGCAACACCTGTCCTGAGGTCGTCACGTGTCGTGTGTAAACAGAGGAGGGCTCTCGCGATAAACACATCACGAGATCTTCCCTCCTCCATCGCGTGCTAACAGGTAGGTCTAGCTAAGGCCTATGATTCTATTCTAAGAATTATCAATTGAGGAACCATTTTTGCCTCTTAAAATCAATCAATCTACTACAATAAAATGCACTGGCCGTTGACTGAAATTTCAGTACCTATTTGAAATACTGAAGAAGGCTCACAAATTAATAAACAAAAGCCAGAAGTCACCCTATTGGATCCTGACTGAGGCCTAATCTACACCAAGCAGGATATTCCGGTATGAAACTGGTATATAAAAGGCAGGAGCCACACTACTGCTTTATAGCGGTATTGAAGTGCACTGACAATTGTTTGGGCCCATTGACACATACCATATATCGCTTTCATACCACTATATCCTGCTTGGTGTGGCTCCTGCCTTTTATATACCACTTTCATACCGCTTTCATAGTGCAATATCCTGCTTGGTGTAGTTTAGGCCTAAGTCAATCTTACCATAAGTCCCACTGAAATCAACGGGCAAGGTTCTCATGATGAAAACACAACAAACTGGATCCCTGATTCAAATGGGACTAGCGCTCACTAGGAGGGGAGGATTAAGCCTCCCCTCACCACATATTTGCTTCCCAAACTCACTCTCACTCTCTGGCCTAATCTACACCAAGCAGGATATTGCACTATGAAAGCGGTATATAAAGGGCAGGAGCCACACCAACCAGGATATAGTGGTATGAAAGCGTTCTATGGTATGTGTCAATGGGCCCCAACAGTTGTCAGTGTACTTCAATAATGCTTTATTTATTTATTTATTTATTTTATTACATTTATATACCGCCCCCCAGCCAAAGCTCTCTGGGCGGTTTACAACAATTAAAAATAGTAGACATTAAAAGTATACAATTTTTTTAAAAAAACATAAAAACAGTATAAAAACAACAACAGTATTCATTTAAAACAATAATTCTGGGGTCCATTAAAACAAACTTAACGTTATTAAATGCTGTTAAAATGCTGTTAAAATGCCTGGGAGAAGAGAAAGGTCTTGACCTGGCACCGAAAAGATAACAACGTTGGCGCCAGGCGAGCAGTAATGTGGCTCCTTTCCACTTTCATACCGCTTTCATAGTGGAATATCCTGCTTGGTGTAGATTAGGCCCTTCTCTTCCCCACCCCAACAAGAAAAGGATTAAAAAAAGAAAAAAGAAACTCTATTGACTTCAATGGAAACTTTTATGAACCCCTTTTCACAGAAGCAAATGGAAGCAAAGAATATGTGGACAGAAGGTCTATCTCCTGCTGTTTTGGACTTCAACTCCCAGCAGCCCCTGCCAGTATGGCCAATGGTCAGGAAGGCTGGGAGTTGAAGACTGAATCAGATGGAGATCTACTTTCTGCTCACCCTTGTGCTTCACACTATGCTGTTAATGTAACATGCAGTTTGATCCTTTTGGCGAAGGCAGGAGAAGGCCTTTTGTTACTCATGATGGCTCTACCTAGAAGGTGGTGGCCAGCTCTGCTGCTGTGGCTCAGCCTATGGTAAGCAGTAAAAGTGTTAAACAGTAAAAGTTGGGGGCATATAAAGGGCACGTCAAACGAGGACTTGGATCAGCAAGATTCAAAGCCCGTCACTCCCTCACTCCCAAGGCAAAAATGTACACCAATGTACATGCTTTTGATTTGTTTTTGTTTTGATGCTGGATGGTTTTACTCTATTATTACTAGTAGTAATTAGGGGTGTGATCCGCTCCGATTAGGAGCGTAGAAGCAGTAGCGGATTGGCCTGCTCCGCCTTACCCAGAGGCGGAGTAGGAGCGGACCGCGGACCCCCTAGAAGCAAGGCGAAGAGAAGCGGCCATTTTTCGGAGCTCCTAGTTCAGGCGGAGCGCTCCGGTCGCCATCTTGAAAACATTTCACCATAGAATTGCATTGCGGCAAATAATCGCGCATAACTACGTTCTTTTTGAAGCTATCGTTCTAGAAATTCTTGTGCTCAGAGAGTCGTGGATGGGGGTCATTTTGAGACCACTCTCACCTCTCTGCGTTGTCTGGGTCGCGTGCTATATTTTTGTGAAAATCGGGTCAACCGCGCGGCTCAAACGGCGTTTTCGGCTTTTCGCCCATAGGATTGCATTGAGGGAAAGACTCGGGCATAACTGGGTTGGTTTTTAAGCTATCGTTCTGAAAATTCTTGTGCACAGAGAGTCGTGGATGGGGGTCATTTTGAGACCACTCTCACCTCTCTGCGTTGTCTGGGTCGCGTGCTATATTTTTGTGAAAATCGGGTCAACCGCGCGGCTCAAACGGCGTTTTCGGCTTTTCGCCCATAGGATTGCATTGAGGGAAAGAATCGGGGATAACTGGGGGGGGGTTAAGCTATCATTCTGAAAATTCTTGTGCACAGAGAGTCGTGGATGGGGGTCATTTTGAGACTACTCTCAACTTTCTGCATCGTACGGGTCGCGCGCTAGAAGTTTTTAAAAAATCGGCGGGAAAAATACCTTTTTCAAAGGGCTGAGGGGCAGAGTCAGCTCCCGGTCATGATGATCCCAAAGTTGGAGGAGGGCATAGGCAAAACGGGTAACTTGGGATTCTGGGAAACTTCTCTTTCTTCATCTGAACGGGCTTTTCCCCGTGTTTTTTAACACAGTAGCCCCACCAAATGCACAAACACAACCTGAAATCATATACTAAGCCAAGAATAAGAGATAGAAACACAGCACTGCTCCCCACCCTAACCTTGGTGAACAACTGAATAGATGTGGTGCAAGGGGATGAGCTCCCCTAGGGCATCTCATCGTGGACGTGCCCCCACTCTCTCCTGCACTGGAAGGCCATTAGAGCCTTCCAAAGAGAGTAAAACGGTGGAGCAATGCCTATCATGAGTTGAAGTGAATGGTCACTTTTCAGTGGTGGAGCAATTCCTGTTATGAGTTGAAGTGAGCGTTTTACTTCTTCTCAGAGCTGTTGGTGGCTGTCTTGAACTGGCAGCTACTTCCCCCTCCCCCGGGCACGTCCCCCTATTGCTGGTAAAAGACAGATATAGACTTTTAAAAAAAATCTTCTTGCTGTTTATTGAGCAACACTGCTGCTTTTAATTCCACCCCTCCTTTGTTTATTTATTGATTTATTCCATTTTATATGCATTACTGGCTTATCCTTGGCTCACTTCCTTATGCCCCCAGAAATGCCAGCTGCATGCCTGCCTGCCTTCCCTCCCTCCTCCCCTGCCCACCTCGCAGGGATGTTGTGTGTGGGGTGCCCGATTTTCAAAAATTTGCCAAAAATCAGGGGATGATGGGATTGCTTTGAAACTTGGCGTGCGTGTGTATATCCCCATGAGGTGTCATGGTGCCAAACATGAGGTTTCTAACTTGAACAGAAAAAAAGTTGTATAATTTTTTAGCTTTCAATGCAAGCCTATGGGGGGGGGGGGAAAACGGAGCTCCAGATCCGGATCCGGAGCTCCGGGCGGAGCGGAGCGGAAGTGGGCGGAGTGGGGGCGGGGCGGAGCGGCCCGATCCGGAAAATGGCGGATCTGCAAGTGAAGCGGAGCGGGGGGTCCGTGCACACCCCTAGTAGTAATAGTTGTAAGCATGGGTCATAACACAGTGGGCCTGTTCAGAAGACACCTAGTTAAACCCTGCTGGTTAAGGCTTTTGGTTAAGCAGCAGGGTTTAAGGTGTCTTGTGTGATGAGTTTTGTTAAACCCTGCTCACTCACTAACCACAGTCGGACCGTCTGCAGCAGGGTTAGCAACTCTAACTATGGCTTAAAGTGATGTGTGCGACAGCACAGCTTGTGGTTAATGCTAACCTCAGAGAGCCACAGTTTCACTAGCCACAGAGCCTGAAGCATCGTCTGAACAGATCCACTGAAATAATAAAACATAAACATCATGCATAAAAACAACAGCAGTTAATTGCTAAAATACAAATAAAAATTCTAAATATCTAACTGTGGTTTTGGCTATAATGAAGGCAATCTTGGTACTTACAATAATCCTAGACTACCAGTACACATGCTTCTGATTTATTTTTGTTTTGATGCTGTATAGTTTTACTCTATTACTAGCTTGACTTGCACAGACCATATGTGTGCTAGTACTTTATTCCTAAGTATCATGCTTTTCTGGGTTTTCTGCATGTGTCTGGAAAAGCTGGGTGCGAGGCTGACCAGGGGTCCATTGGAATCCCCAACTTCCAGGCACACTTCCCCACTCCCTCCCAGCCATTCCTCCCATTCTCTCCCAGCCACTCCTTGCTCGCCTGCCAGCTGACCTGTGGGACATACCTGAGGTCTGCATGCACGCTGGCGAGCCACCCGGCCTCCTCTCTGGGTTCCCTCCTCCAAACCATTCCACCGCTCCCTCCCAACTGCTCCCCCCAGTCCCAGCTGTGTTTATATATCCTGTTGCTTAGCCACACAAAGTTCTTCTCATAGCTCAGAACCTGGAGGTTCTGAGCTATGAGAAGAACTTTGTGTGGCTAAACTATGAGAAGAGCTTTGTGTGGATTGTGTCATAGCTCAGAAACTTCATGCCACACATTGCCATGCATTGCCTTAGCAACAGATAAATAGATAGATAGATATTGTGGCATATTTTGGTTTTTATGCCTCCTGGATGTCCTAGGATGAAGGGTGGGCTAAAAAGAGTCCAAGTACATAAATGAGACTAATGGGAGAGAAATTACTGCTGTTGTTGAGGGGATAAAGTCACATTCCACATTCTTTCCTGGCCAGTGCAAACTTGGTAGAGCTTAGAAAGTGCTGGTTGTTCTACCACAGAGTTCACTTCCCTGCCCTACCCACTGCTGCTCCAACCTTAATAGGATTGGATGTCCCGTTAATTTCAAATGGGAAAATTAAGCATGTGCTCAAATCAGAAATAGGTTGATGGATCATGCCCAGTATATGCCACTCAATGGGAACACTTTAAAAAAAAAATCAAATCATAATCTGTTTTGAAAATGCAAAACACCATATTACCTGAGCCTATTCTAATCCTTGGGGGTAGGAATCACTCATTAGCGCATTTCTCTTAGAGCTCTGATTCATAGATGCATTTACAGGCTTTGCTGGCTGTATGTATTGCTTGGTATTTAATATCATGGCCTGAAAGCCCGAAACCTCTTATTTTCTGCTTTTGTGCTGAAATCTGAGGCTATCATTTTTAAGCAGGGGGCTTTCCTTAAAGGGTTTTTTTTTTTTAAAAAAAAAATCACACTTGTTGAACTTCTGTTCTTCCTAGATGGTTTTGCTCCACTTTTTAAAACATTGCACTCAGAAAAGATGTGTGCTTGTGTTTCATACACACACACACACACACACACACACACACACACACACATACACACCATTTTGAGGACCTTTAATCTTTCCAAACCTTCTGTCTGGTGAGTGGCTAAGCCCAAAAGAAGCAACCTAGACTGCATAAGCAAGGGGATAGAATATCAGCCAAAAGAAAGATATATTATTACTCAGGGAGGCATTGGCTGGGCCCCATCTGGAGTGATTTGGTGCAATCCCAATGGAAAATATGCTAAAAGATCCTTGAAATCCTTTGGGACAGGTGCTCAGGGTACAATTCCCTTTCTCCCCCTGCCTCCCCCAACTTCTTCTTTGAAAGGCCTTGTCCTTTGAAAAGATTAAACAGAGGCACTATCTCAGGAGTAGCTGTAGGTGGAAGGTAGACCAGGATCTGTTGGTCTTTTCCTTGACTACCCTGTGTGTTTGGAGCTGAATCTTCTACAGCAATCAGTTCCATGAAATAAACCCATGAAGTGGGACAACAGAGGATGCTCAGGTTGTATAGGAAAATGCTTGGTAATATCTCGGAAGACTGAAGCATATGTGACTTAGGACCAAATTCCACTATTTGGTACACTCTGTGCAAAGGGGAAAAGAAACATGTCAGTGAGTATAAGGGCTGTTTCATACATGCACGTTTGTCATTTGTTGGCTGTATGATTGATAATCACAGATAGGATTTCCATATTATCTCCCAGTGTCAGCTAAAATGAAATGGTTGTCAATGTTGTAGTGGAGCCAGAGCTCACATGGATGCAGCGCTGGTACTTGTTCATCAGCAGAGAAGCTGATGTCATCTCACACAACACCCTCAGAATTCCCTGTTCCCCCTTAGCTTAGCTGCAGTCAGCACAGCAGCTGGGAGCAAATGAACTTCTTGGTGTAATGCGAAGTATTTTTTGTGGTGGTGGTGGTTACAGAATACCTGTTCCTGACAGAGATCAAAATGACTAGAACTGGTTTGTTGACATGGATCAACAGAACTGCCTGCATTTTTGGCCTCTGCTTGGGGGCGTGGCTGTGCAGACTGTCATGATGAGCACCTGCGCTTCAAAATTTGACACTGATGGTGGTTAATGGTGATATTTTCTTGCTCCATTTCCGACCATCAGTGCCTTTTTGAGGGTGACAAAGGGCCTTGCTAGATGACGGGTTAGCCTGGTGTGAGTCCTGGGCCTGCCCCTGTGCATCCAGAGGACACACAGGGGATCCCGGACTCAGGCAGGGGTAACCCTCCCTTGGCCCGGGATAACCGGCACTGCTTGTGGCCCAGTATTTCCTGCGGTCTTGGGTGTGTAGACAGGTCTGCCGCTTTTCCCGGCTACCACAATTACTCGTGAGTAGCCAGGAAATGTGGCAGATGGGGCGCAGCGCTCCGCAGAGCTCTGGACCCATCGGGGCAGAGGGAGAGATCGGGATGGGGAGATCATGGGGGGAAGCAGAGATCGCGGTGGGGAAAGCAGAGATCTTAGTGGGGGAAGCGGGGATCGCAGGGGGGGCGAATCGCAGCCAGGGGGGAAGTTGGGGGCGGGGGGAGCGGGGAACCCTTTTAAAAAAAAATTGAATACTTTACCTTGGTCGTTGGTGCGCTCCTGCGCACCTGGCCCTTTAAGCAATAAAACAAAATGGCGGACACGACGGGGCTTTCCTGCAGCCCGTCGCATCTGACATGTGGATAGGAGCAACAGCCTGTGCTACTTGTAGCCCAGGTATTTTAAGTTGACTTAATGTAAGCTTGTTCATACATATATTTTATGTGTTTTCTGCCTTTTATTGTTGTCACTGTTATTGTTTGTGTATGATATATTGAATTTTGGACTCCATTTTGTATGATAGATGGAAGGTAGTATAAAAATATTTTAAAATAAACTTAACTAAACCGTTTAAGCCTGAAGACCCTTTTATTCTCCTGGGTTTAGAATAGCACAAGGTGTGTTAGCATAAAAACTATAGATATATTTTCCTCTCCCCTGGTTGTAATGAGATTTCCATCCTAATTGTCCAGAGGCAGGTGGTCTCTGCCTAGAAGATCTGATGTTTGCATCTAGATTGAACTTCCCAAGGTGGTGCAATTCCTCTCTTGTGAAAAGCTGTCGAGAAAGTTCCTTTTAATTTCGAATGAAGAAACCATTTGTGGGTCTTCGTTCTTTCTTTAGCGTTTGAGCTTTGGAGGAACAAAAATGCAGAGCATGCCATACATGCAAAGCACATGAAAGATATGGATGACTGTATAATCACTTCAGCCTCTGGGTGGATGGTTTGGGAGCTGCTTCAGGGTCATGTACACTCTCTTGAAAGGCGTACAAGCCTGCCTCTTCCATTATTCACTCTCTAATCATGGCATTATTCTCAGGGGCAGGGGGAGAGATTTCTTGTTTGATGAATTCACGGAGGATGTTTTCATCTGGAGTAAGTTTTAATGCAAATTCCGATCTAGCCTGTGGGTCCTTCAAAATTGGGAGTTCCTATGGTTATAAGGATTTTTTTTCTCCCTTCAAGAAAATTCCGTGAATTGAAATGTGAGAATAAAGGGGCTACACTCACATTGTTCATAGCCAGAGAACAGATAATCTGTTCAACAGAAAACCTCAGCCAGTTATTCAATTCAAAGAACCTATTATTTTTTATGGCACATCCATTTGAGAATACCCCTTTGGAAAATAATCACACTTTGTGTTTCTGTAGTGCTTTTCACTAGATGATCTCAATGCACCCTTTAACCTCATTCATTAATAAAGCCTCAAAACACCTTCTTACAAAAGGGAGAAATTATTAAGCAGAGCCGGCCATGTTCCAGGGTTTCGAGTGATGGAATAGGACTGGGAAGACTCAGGTTCAAATCCACACTCTACCATGAAGCTCACTGGATGATCTTGAGCCAGTCACTATTTCTCAGCTTAACCTACATCACAGGGTTGTTGTGAGGCTATAATGGGAGAGGGACATGTACGTTGCCTTGAGTTCACTGGAGGAAAGGTGGGACATAGCTAAAGAAATACGCTTCACAGATGGACTCCACGAAGTGAACATACAGTGGTGTGGGTTTGAAGATCTCTGCGTGAGTCTGGTACAGTGCAAGACATACAGTGTGTGAGTTCTGACTTAGCTTCCTGAAGAGGCTCCGTGGCCCTGTACACTCTTGCATGAACTATAAAGGCAACCGAATGTCATTATTGCTATGATACGTTAATGTATTATAGCCTATGTTGTACATTAACAAATATCATGGCAATAATAATATAGTATCTTTTTCATAGTAGCCTTGTCATTAATTCTCTCTCTCTCTCTCTCTCTCTCTCTCTCACACACACACACACACACACACACACACACACACACACACCAACACACACACACACACAAATAAACTCCCATCATTCCCAGCCAGCAAGATAATTGCTGGCAGGGGTTGATAGGAGTTGTAGTCCGACACATCTGCAGGGTCCTAGGTTAGGGATGGCTCTTCTAGAGTAAACTTCATTACCTAGGGTGACCATATGAAAAGGGCTCCTGTATCTTTAACCATTGTTTTGAAAAGGGAGTTTCAGTAGGTGTCATTTGTATGCATACAGCACCTGGTGAAATTCCCTCTTCATCACAGCAGTTAAAGCTACAGGAGCCCTGCCCTCTTTTGTAACTGGGCACTGGAGAGCTTTAACTGCAGCTTTAAATGTTATGATGAAGAGGGAATTTCACCAGGTGCTGCATGCATACAAATGACACCTGCTGAAATTCCCTTTTCTATACAACTGTTAAAGATACAGGAGCCCTGTCCTCCTTTTCATATGGTCACCGTACCATTAACCCCTCTAGTAGCATCAGTGAATGAATGCCTGGCTTCTCTCTCTATAAGAAGTGCCTTGTAGGAGGTTCTTTTAAGGCATGCGAAAAGCAGGATGGACAACTTTCACCCCATTCCATGAATGAAGAGGAGCCCAACCCCATAAAATAATCTGTTTTACTGAGCCTACTTCCTAGTCAGGAAGTCGCCTTGTA
Organism: Elgaria multicarinata webbii; assembly: GCF_023053635.1. NCBI lineage: Eukaryota > Metazoa > Chordata > Lepidosauria > Squamata > Anguidae > Elgaria > Elgaria multicarinata. Next base: position 110,283,231 of record NC_086172.1, read on the forward strand.
TATAAGTGATTGCTGTTCTACAATAGCACAAAGAACTACCCACAGTAAATATACTGCATTGCTTCAGAACTTTGCTCTGAGATCTCTGTCATTAAATGTATATATACTGTTATAAAAATGATTTTCCATAAATGTTCTACATGCATTTGAAGTTGCCGAACTTGGTTCCAGTAACTGTTTTTCTCTATCATGGAGATAAGAAATCAACTCAAGGAAATGCAGGGTGGCCTTATTGTAAAATGCTACAAAGGAGATCCCCAATAAACATTGTTTTGCAAGCACATTGCCCTTACAGTTGCTAAGGTGGAAAAATTCCAGGGAATAATAGGAAAAATAAAGGTTTTTATCCAAGGATGTTGGAGTTCACTTTCCTTCCACTATAATTCTGGGCAGGAACTACACTACTACTTTAAAGCGCTTTATAACAGTTATAAAGTGCTTTAACTGCTTTAAAGCACTATAAAACTGTTATAAAGCGCTTTAAAGCAGTAGTGTAAATCCGGCCCAGGTAAAATAGTTTTGATTGTGTTTTTTAAAAAGCTTTTTTTGAGGGGGATATATGTTGTTGGATAGAATTTGGATTTCCCATATATATATATATATATATATATATATATGTATGTATGTATTATTCTTTAAAGTTCAAGATTGATAAGATGAAAATAATGAAAATTCTCTGTGCTCTGAAGATTGTTGTGATCATGGAGAAACCAGAGCTCAGATGATGGTAGTCCATGGATATAAAGAAATATATTAAATACAGTAATATCAGCCAATGAAAGAAAACTAAAAAAAGCCATTCAATATCAGTGGAATTTGACTTCACAGCTCACATTTTTTGATGGCGATGTGGCAGCAGGGGATGGCCCGGGACAATTTTTGCATATCCTTTGGAATTGTCCAGTTATACAACCCCTTTGACCAATATTTTGAATTTGGTTAATGAAATCACTGGTTGCTCACAAAATCCTAAAGTAATATTACTATATTATCTTAAAGATTCTTGAAGATTTGCTGACCTTGAAGTTGTTGTAAATCTGTGGAGGGCAGTTAAAATGTGAATAACAGCAAACTTGAAGAAAGCTGTTTCTTCAACTATATCTGAATAGCATGATAAAACATGGAATATTGCAGGTCTATAAAAAATAGTTTATTATAAAAGATCAAGAAATGGACAACAGACAAATAAATGTATTGAAAAACTATTTTCAATGTTCTGGAGTAGCAAATCAGGACAATTCAACCATATATTTTCTTCATTGTAGAGTATTCTCTTGGTGTGTGTGTGTGTGTGTGTGTGTGTGTGTAAAATTTATTTATTTTTTCATAATAAAACATAATATATTTATAACAAACAACAACATGTATTCCAGTTGCCCACTGCCTATCTCCAAATATTAAGAATTATTATTTGTTGTCTTTTTGGATGACATCCAGTGTTGCATGACAAGATTTCTGCTCACACAGCAGGACTTCCCCAACTTCTCCTCCCACCCTGCATGCCCCCTTATCCGCCGGAGGAGATTTTTGGGGTGTGTAGGGCAATCTACTCTGCCAATGATGTCTGTTCCACTGGACTGTTCTCTTTGTCTTTTGTCTTATGAGCCTTCCTGGTCTGTTGCTGTTGTGCTACTGAGCTTTCCTTTGCAACCGATATGTTTTAAATTGAAAACTGGAATGGGGGAACCTTCCCTTGTGCTTCAAGAAGTCATTTACAATCACGATACTTGTAATCTCCGATGGAGTTAAAGCCTGTGAACAAATGTTCCTCACACTGTTTCCTGAAGTGTTTTTCCAAGGGCTGGTCTACAGTTAATGGTTCACTGGCGGAGGCTGCCATGAGCCACTTGCATGTGTACCATCTCCTCTGGAGGACTGTAATGTATAATTCGGCTTCTGCTATACATCCTCTGTATCGTGTGAATACATGTCATGCAAATTCAATTATCGAGGAATATACATATGGCAACTCTCCATGTAACACGGAGGAGCCATGTGGTAAGAAATTCTAGCTTCTGCATGGAAAAAACCACCACATAGAACAATTTTTGGGAGCCTCCACATGAGGGTCAGGATGTATAGACTGAGGATTAAATGTTGCATGAGCAGAATGAGCAGAATTCCACTTGTGCAATGGAAGGGACTTCCTCTGCTCATACTCATCTGCACATGCCCCCCAAACCTGCTCTGGAGAAACCCCTCCAAAATCTCACAGGAACAAATTTGGGGAACACATTGGAGACAAATCTGTTCCACCAGCAATTTCTGTTCCACTGGAACGGCCAGGGTTGGATACAACTCCTATTGTGTTATTAACCCATGCTGACTTGAAATGTTGACATGAAACAGAAACTAGTCGATTCAGGAGGGGTTAAAGACAGCATAATGTCATCTGCTCGTTTTCCCAATGCCTGTTTCACTGTCTGTATAAGAGATAGATATAATTTAGACTTCAACAGATGTAACTGTTTCTCCCTCTAGCCTGAACAAAGGGGGAAGCTTACCCATGTACTCTTTATAACCTCTATGATTGGCATCACCTTATATCCATGTCAATTCCAAATCTATTGATATTAAATGCTATTCTGGTTATATTATTATTATTATTATTATTATTATTATCGATAACCAACGCTTATCCTGGCTTCTATGAACTCTCACTTAAAGATCTGCTATCAGAAATAAAATAAAGATGTAAGGACCTTGATTTTATTGCAATGAACTCCTACAGTTAAATTCAGTACCATTCCACTAGATGACAATTCCCAGCTGATCTTTTTGGATGTGAAAATGTATATACCTAATTTAGTAACCCGGAGAACTGATGTCTTATTGTTGTGTGTATTCTCTTACTGATAGTTTATATAGTATGTATCATATTGCTGTAATTGTATGTATAATTTATAATATATATATTTTTTTAAAAAAAAGAATGTTCATGTTGGTAGCTTGAATTTTGCTCCATTCATGTTGTGCAAATGAATGCTTATACACAATATGACTGGAGCCAAATTCAAGCTACCAACATGAACATTGTATACTGTTTGCTATACTGTCACTTGAATTTGACAAGTGATACATCATCTTTATAAAAATCCTGAATCTGCTAGTTTCTTTTTTAAAAAAATATTATTATAAATTATACATACTATTACAGCAATACGATACATACTATATAAACAATCAGTAAGAGAATACACATGACAATAAGACATTACTTCTCCAGGTTACTAAATTAAGGTATATACATTTTCACATTCATATATTCATGAATGTTAATGTGTATGTGTGCTCTTCTAGGACCCCCGTCCACACACAATCCAGTATGGTTTCTGAACCATGTGTAATATTATACGCGCAGAACAATGTGAGGAGGGCTTTAATTCACATAGGTGCTGGAGAATGGTTACAGGTGTGAGTATTGTACGTAATCGTTGCCAGAAATAATTATGCCTGACAGCTCTAAAATTAAGGCCCATTTACAATGTCTGGAATCAGAAGGTTAGGGGTATATGTTTGCTCTAGACAAAATGGAACATATTTGGTCAAATGCTGAAATAGTCTTCATTGTTTGTCACATTGCTGATAGTAGTTAATACATATTCCTTTGGGAAACAGTTCTGAATTTACCGAAGGCTTAGGAAAGGTAAGCCCAAGAAAAGGACAGACTGCATCGAGTTAACATAGAAACCACACAATTTTGTTCATCATGGCTGCCTATCATCCGCATAAATATACTATATGTGTTCTTCAGCTAAAGCAGAATTTCCTAGGAAGGAAAAAATAACTGACCTCACAGGATATCTTGTTAGTCTGAGCAAACAAATTGTAAGAAAGGTTTACATGAGTCAACATAACTCATAATCTCTACCTATAAAGCAGAAAGTATGTGTGTCATGTATGGCCTGAAATGTTTACCCACTTCCACGTATGGTATTGCCTTAATGCTGTTCACCCAGACAGATCTTTGTGTACATGATTCGGGGTGGGGGAATCTAAAAACATGAATTTTGGGGGTTTAATGGTATTAAAGGCAAAACTGAAGTACTTTGGCCATATAATGAGAAGACAGGATACCCTGGAGAAGAGGCTGATGCTAGGGAAATTGGAAGGCAAAAGGAAGAGGGGCCGACCAAGGGCAAGATGGATGGATGATATTCTGGAGGTGACAGACTTGACCTTGGGGGAGCTAGGGGTGGCGACGGCCGACAGAAAGCTCTGGCGGCCGTCCATGAAGTCACGAAGAGTCGGAAGCGACTGAACGAATAAACAACAACAAAGTATTTTTTTAAAGAATTTAATTAAAAAAACTAGGTTTATGCCTACAACTACCAGCATGCCTTGAGTGGGAGGCCAGACTTACCGCATTTCTTCGATTGTAAGACGCCATCGATTGTAAGATGCACATTAATTTCAGTACCACCAACAGAAAAAAAAAACCCTAAGACACACCTGCGATTCTAAGACGCACCCCATTTTTAGAGATGTTTATATGGGGAAAAAAGTGCATCTTAGAATCGAAGAAATAGGGTACTGGTCTTTGGCGGCCATTGTGATTCCTAAAGTCAGTCAACCCAATTCCACATAAAAGGAAACAACTCACATAAATGGGCTTTATCCATTTGCGGTGCCTCCTCCCACCTGCCATGTGTGGTTTTAAAATCATAACTAGACACAACAGTGTGTCTTTGAGAGGCCGAACTCTGGACATGTTCAAAGGCACCCCGTCCTGATATCGCTGTTTTCTCAGAAACTGATGGAAGCACATTTCACCCTTAAGATGGAGGGAGGGAGGAAAGGGAAGCAGTCTGCACATGCCCAGAAACAAGCTTGACAAAGGGGGGCAAGTGCCCATCCCCATCCCAGGCCTTTAGTGCAGACTCCTAATGGACCACTTCGTGGGTGAGAAGTACAGGCTGAGGCAGTCCCAGCAGGATTTGGCTAGAGTTTTGGGCATCCACTAAGAGCTGAGGACATGAGCACCTGAGGGCTGCCAAAGGCATGCTGGAAGGTGTAGTACTAGCATGTCACTTTCTCTCAGTCCTTATTCAGCCCCCACTTTCCTGACCTCTCGCTAACTGTCTTTGTTCTCCTTCTAACTGACTTTCTCCAACTGCCACTCACCCCGTCCACCATTCCACTCTAGCCTCAGCTATCGGTCATTCCTCCATTCGCTCTTCTGTTTTAATAGTAAAGTCAGGCTTTTACATAAAAATCATAAACTTTATTCAGTAATTCTTGCATCTGTCTTGGAATGTTGTGGCTTAGTTATAACGGGGGAGGGGGGAACACCGCAGCACAAAAAATCTCATCAAGTTAAAAAGTCTTGAAATATAGCTATCTATCTATCTATCTATCTATCTATCTATCTATCTATCTATCTATCTATCTATCTATCTTAGCACTTAAAAGCCATTAATGCAGTCACTAGACAAGCCTGCCTGGGAAAAAGAAATCCATAAGCAGGGTGCCACAACTAAGATGGCCTACTCTCCAGTTGTCTTCCACCACACCTCAGACAGTATTCAAAAATTAACATGTTATTCGGGGACCTAGGCTTGCGCCTACAACTCTCAGTATGCCTTGGGCAGGGAGAGAGAGGGAAGGGTGGGGGAAGAAACTAATTTAATTTGTTTTAAAGTTACCTCACAAGCCTAGGACTGGCCTACCTTGCAGGATTGTTGTGAAGGTGAGGGAGGAAAAAAAGAAATGAATTTAATTTGTTTAAAGTTTAACTCACAGGCCTAGCACCAGCCTGCTACTTTAAGATGATTACCTTGCAGACATATATCTTAGGGGGCCCAAGTAGAAACTTGAAATTTGGCATGCTGATAAGCCTGGCTGTACAATGTACCAGAAAAAATCTAAAAACATGAAATTATGGATTTTAAGTATTTTTAAAGAATTTATTAAAAAACTGAGGCTTATGCCTGCAACTCCCAGCATGCCTTGGGTGGAACTCCCATGAGTCTTCTCTTGCCACCAAACTATAACTCATGGTCATGACCAGTACAAATTGCTATTATTCCTTCAGGACATTCCATACATAAAATTTCTTCAACAGGAGATATTGAAAATTGTTTTATGTTATAAACACTAATCATGGACCCGAGCAACGCCGGGCATATCAGTTTGTTATCAATATTTGGGGCATCTTGTCTAGTTTAGGGTGAAAACTGATAAGATACCTTTCTGAGTTGCGCATGAAGCTATTTGTGAACCACCCAGAGAGCTTTGGCTGTTGATAGTATAGAAATGTAATAAATAAACAAACAAAATATTTGCTTGAAGAGTCAATAAAACACTACCATAACACCACATGATGTTGCATTTCTGGTTTCAGAGAATAGGCAATGGTGAACAATTCTGCAAACACAAATAAAATCTTCAGATTTTATTTTTCTCTTTCAAAGGTTTACATGGAGTCCAAAAGTGTCCAGAAAGACAGTGCTGTTTTTCCCCCTAGATGGACTGAATTTTCTGGATCTTTACTTGGATTTGAGAACTTGTTACTCCTGTAGGTACCAGATACTGACTAGTCAGAGTTTGACTTAAATCTCAAATGCAAATGGAGAAGTGCCAACTCTCAAGTCCTCTCGAGAGATTTCAAGGCCCTGGCAGGCGATAATAAATCTATGGCCACCTAGGCATCTCTCTAGTCCTATTGTACTCTTCCAGTTAGGGCAGTTCAACACATCTGGAGGACACCAGATTTGAGAAGGCTGATTTAGACATCTGAGCCACAATTGATCTGTAGAAGATGGATTACTTTTCTGGGTTTGGTTTTGTGTATGTTCAGTTAATCTAGTTTTCCAGAGTAGTTACAAATCAGATTGTGAGGAGTTTGCTCAGCTCTAGTACTTGGGGCAGCTAACCCCATCCCCCAGTAATTTCTGTCACCTCCAGCAACAACTGAACATGCTGGTTTAACACATCTGGAACCAACTGAGGCTGAGATAATGGGACTGGGCGATCCACTGACAGTGTCAAATGAAGCTACTAATATGATTGCATGAGCCTCCTTTGCCATTTAAACGGATATTTCCCCATTAACCCACCATTAATTTTCTTCTTGGAACCAGACAGAACTTAACTGAAATTGCCTTTTGGAATTTTTGAAGACAAGGTCACACCCCTGCAAAGAATTAGGAGTGCAGTACGTCCTAGGGTTCAGTTCCAGTGTTCTAACTGAAACAAGTTTTGACTTGGTTGTGCTACTAAGCTGGAAGGAGAAAAGGAGAATAATTTAGAAAAACAGACAGTGCATGAAATGAAGTGTTCCTGATTCACTGAGAGAAGGAAGTAACTTGGTTGTCATTTGCAAAACATAAAAACACACAAAGCAGTATCACATCAATCAGACAGGGCATTGCAGATGGCATATGAGACCAGAGTATGGAAGACTCTCAGGCCATTTTCACAAGTGATGTTATTAATATTAACATCATCCAGGGCTGGTGCCAGACTATTTTGTGCCCTAGGCAAGGCGAGCTCTGGGCGCAGTCTCCACTCCGTCTCCAGCGGCTGCAACCCCCAACAGGGAAGGCGGCGTGCGGGGCTGCTGCTGCTCTGCGGGGGGCTGCCTGTCTCTGCGTCCTCCTCACCCACCTCCCTGGCCCACAGAGCCTTTGGCTGCCCCCCCGGCCTGCTCCTCTTCTGTCTCCTCCATGTCGTCTCCAAGGCTTTTGCAGCAAGCAATCTCACTCCACCCCCGCGGACAGCGGAAATGAGCAGCTCCTCTCCGGGGCCTCTGATTGCAGCTGCAGGAAAAGACTGGCCACGCACCCAAGCCAAGACCCCACCCCCCAAAACCTCTGACCCCAGGAGTGGGGAGAGGGGGCACTGTGTGCCCCTCTGATGTCTGCGCCCTGGGTGGCTGCCTTGTTGGCCTTAATGGTAGCACCGGCCCTGACATCATCCACTTCTGTAATCTGAAACCAGTAGCCTTGAAAAGACTACATTGAGAATGCAAATTTGATCTGAAAATTGCTCTTTTCAGTTTTCTATATTATGCTGTTTGTATACAACTTGTGGTGCTGGTTTTGACTAATATAATGTCTATTATATTGTACTTAAGTCTGTGTCCAGTGTCCAATGTACACTTGAACTTTCTTTTATATTGTACTGGGGGTAATCTGCCTGCCAAAGTATTTATATCTAGATTTTCTTGAAATCAGTGGTTGACAAAGCAAGAAAAGCGGAGTACACAGGACTTGAAACTTTGGCGTTGGGTGGGCAGAGTCAGGGAGGAGAACTGAACACCATCAAACTCAGAGGTGCTTCTCAGCAAATGGGAGAGGGTTGTTTCCCAATCCTGCCCAGGCTCCTCCAGGCTGCTGCGGTCCTATGAATGGGAACTGCAGGCTAGAGCAACTACTTTGCAATTTTGGAGTCTTTATGAATGAAAAAGCTGACTAGGTATTCTGCTTGGCGAAAGCTACAACTGCGTAATTGTGGAGGCTAGAAATAGGATGGTGGTGCTTTTATGAATGGGAAATGTGGGCTAGATACTCTGCCTGGGGAAAGTTACAACTTTGCAATGGTGGAGGTTATTAATGGAAAACGGGGCTAGTTACTCTGAATGGGGAAAGCTTGTGTATACGAGGAACAGCACTGTAGCCCTTTTATGGATGCCAAGCAGGGGCTAGTTATTCTGACTGGCGCTAGTAGTGAGAATGTGGAAGAAGCAAAATTGGGGGGGGGGGAAAGGGGTGGCAGGCCCACCACTTGTCCATGTCACTGCCAGGCCAAAGCCATGTTATAGAGGCACACCCAGAATTTAATATGGAGCGACAGGGCACACTGCAAGGGAACCACCTGGGGGCTGCTTTGAGTAAGCTCCCAACTTACTGCTCCCATGCCCATGCTTGCTGGGGATGATGGGAGTTGTAGTCCAAAACATCTGGGGTGCACCAGGGTGGGGAAGGCTGACATATTTTTGCCCCCAGCCCCTTTGCAGACTATGTAATCAATGTACAAACTATTGCCCCGCTCGTGCTCTTCGCTCCTCTGATGCCATGTTTCTCGCCTGCCCAAGGGCCTCTACTTCCCTTGCTCGGCTCCGTCCATTTTCTTCTGCTGCCCCTTACGCCTGGAACGCTCTTCCAGAACATTTGAGAACTACAAGTTCAATCGCAGCTTTTAAAGCTCAACTAAAAACTTTTCTTTTTCCTAAAGCTTTTAAAACTTGATGTTGTGCAGACTTTATACTGTTAGTTTTACCCTACCCTGTGCCTGCTTACCCTACCCTGTGCCTGTTCGCATTCTCTTCCCCTCCTTATTGTTCTACTATGATTTTATTAGATTGTAAGCCTATGCGGCAGAGTCTTGCTATTTACTGTTTTACTCTGTACAGCACCATGTACATTGATGGTGCTATATAAATAAAATAATAATAATAATAATAATAATAATAATAATAATGGTGATGAAATTTATTTTTCAGAAAACAACCAATTGCATGCAAAACCCTGAAATCTGATCTGTTCTTTTCATAGATCAGATTATTTTGTCTGCAAATCGTGCACATTGTCGTGCAATAAATTAAATCCTATGGATTTCAGTAGGACGGCTGCAGGCTCACAATGAAGAATTGCAGTCTTGGAGCTCATATTCTCTACTGAAGGGTATGTAGATGAGATAATGGTAGCAGCAGGGCGAAAGAATGAAGAGAGATTTACAGCTATGAGAAGAGGGTTTTTCCCCCTCCTCTTTTTCGTTTTTTCAGATGCAGTACATGAATCACTGGGAACCTCCAGGAAAAATGTAAGACCTTGGAAGCATTATTCTTTGCTTCTTGGTATTTGGTTTTCATTAATGTTTTTGGTAGTGTCTCCCCGATCCACTCTTAGATTAGAAATGCACAATATTCTCTCCTCTTGAGCTCATGGATGCTCGTTATTGCAGTATTTCCTTATAGTAACTTACTCCACATGTTGGATATCCTCTGTGTTAAGCCGCTCTGTCTAAACTCACTTTGTGTTCCCAATTTCCCTAATTTTAAAGTTACATCTGTTAATGCTTGGCCCTATATACTCATGTTTTTTCTGTTTTCCATCGAATCATGGAAATTACAGATGGAGAAATACCAATAAGTCACACTGATTCCATCTGGCCATAAGACACTTTTTCCTTTCTTCACTTGTTTCTTGCTCCTCTGTTCCCTCACTCTTCTATGTGTGGCTAGTCTGTATTCAATCACAAGTCTTTGTTCTTCTGCCTTTGCCCCAATTTTCTTTCCATTCTAAACAAGCCAGGAAATTGTTAAAAGGAGTTTCGGAGATGACCGCTATCTACCTTTTTGAAAAAAGGAAATCTGATTAAAGTAATCTTTATACTGACATTTTCGGTCATTCCTTTTGGCTTTGGTAGTAATGGGTGCAGCCAACTGGTGACTTGTATTTTAGCCTTTCTGTCACTTTTATACATGGTTTTTCATGTGACACTCAAGAGAACTCCCAACATCATATAAACAGTGGGCTTTATTAAGATAGTTCCTTACAGAGCAGTTAAGGTTCTGCGGCTCTATCCTTGCCTCGCTTTCAATCCCCCTCAATCTCCTCCTCCTTCTCACTTCCTCTTCCTCCTTCAAAATGTCCTTCCTTTCTACTGCTGGTTTTTCTACTGTGCTCTATTACACATGGAAAATAAGCCTATTATTTATATTGTTGCCACCTAGTGGTAAAACAGAAAAGGAGTTTCTTTTAGAAAAGTTGGAACTGAGCATGCTCCAAGTCTGTGATCCTTAATAGGACCTCTCTTCTTATTCCATGACTACTAAGTTTGCCTAGGAGTATTTTGTAAGGTCCTTTATCAAGGGTCTTTTGGAAGTCCAGGGGCTTGTCTTGATGAGGGGTTTGCCCCAGGGTGGATCCACAATGGCAGCAGGTCATCTACATGATGCAGCAGGTCATCTACATGATACACAATGGCAGCAGGTCATCTACATGATGCAGCAGGTCATCTACATGATGCAGGTCGTCTACATGATACACAATGGCAGCAGGTCATCTACATGATGCAGCCGCCATTGAGAAGCCATCCAGGGGCAAACCTCCAAAGCTTCAGTTTAGAAAAGTCAGGCACTTACAGAAACTTTTTTTGTCTTGCAGTGAGGAGCTGTGTCTGAGGTGTGCCCCAGCTGATGGTGACCCCTGATTGGTTGCCCAGCCATGACAGGGGGGGAGGGGGCAGGCTAGTGGCATGGGGAGAAGCTGAATAAAAGGTTAAAAAAATCACTGGGATGCGAGGAGAAGCGGGTGCACCTTCTCCATAGAAAAGGTTAAAAAAATACCTGGGACGTGAGGAGGCATGGGCACCCTGTGCACGGGCACAGTGCCTCCTCCAAAGAAAAAACCCAGACCCAATGAGTTGCAGGTGCTTGGTACACAGGTGCTTCTCCTTGCAAGCAACCCCCAGCTCTCGCTCCTTCGCATGGGGATAATGCAGAGGAGTGCAAATGCAGGGTTTTGGGGGCTCGCGGTGCCAAAGTGCCGTCGTCAAGATGAGTCCCAAGCAAACAATGCCTACTGGATCACCCCTGTTCATACGTTTATTGTCATTCGCAAAGAACTCTAAAAGGTTAGTGAGTCAGGACTAAAAGCTCCATCACAGCCTCCCTACCTTCGCTTCTCCGCCCGTGTTTTTGTTCCTCAGTTACTTCCTCTTTTCAAAAGAGGAAGTACAGAATGAGCAGGAGGCCCATTGAGTCCGTTGTTCTAATGGTGCTGCTTCTCCTGCACACAGCAGGAGAGAGCAACAATTCCATGTTTAAAAAAAAATCGGACTTAATGAGGGTTTTTTTGTCGCGCAGGGAAGGCCAGAAGGGGCGGAAGGCGTGCGGGAGGCAGACGACATCATGTGAGGGACCTGAGCAAACTCCGTGAGCGCCCAGTAACGAGCGTGCAATAAAACGCTTGTCAGATGGAGCTCTTATTTTTGCAGAAGCCAGCAGGGCTTGTCCTTCTATATGCCTACTAATTTTATCTTTAATAATGCTTTCAACCAATTTACGTTAAGCTAACCTGCTTGTAATTTCCTGGATTCCCCCTGAATCCCTTCTTAAAAATTGACATTACATTGACCATTCTCCAGCTTCTGTCAGTTTCCCCCCAATGTTCAGTTCAAAAGCTGCTCTGCCACCTTTTTTATGTCAAGTGCCAGCAGTCTGGTTCCATTTTGGTTCAAGTGGAGCCTGCCCCTTTTGTACAGGCCTGGGTTGTCCCAAAATGTTCCCCCGTGCCTAAAATAATCTGAATCCCTCCTCTATACATCACTGTCTCATCTACACATTGAGACTCCTCAGCTTTACCTGTCTTGCTGGCCCTGCGTGGGAAACAGCATTTCAGAGAGAGCCACCTTGGCGGTTCTGGATTTCAACCTTCTACCTAACAATCTAAATTTGACTTCCAGGACCTCATGACTACATTTCCCCATGGACCATGATTGCTGACTCCATCCCAGTACTCACTACAAAGCTATCTAGATGGCATGAAATATCTGCAGGTAATTTACCATGTGGTCTACATGACCATCACAAACCAAGCTGTCTATGTGTCTAATGATTGAATCTCCTGCTACCACAGCACACACACCCCACCCCCAATGAGGCATACGAGGATATTTGTTGATCTGGAAAAGTAAGTTATTTACTAGGAGAAGGTGGTGAATTTATTTATACTTATTTATTTATATTTCTAGTTATTTGTTTATAGTTATAAGAAGGCAGGGAAGAGTTGACTGCCTTGGCCTCCTTGCCCTGTTGCTAAACTCACATGAGTGCTTAATTCACTTGTGTGCTGATGCTTGTCACTGGGGTTCCTCACACTCGGAGAGTTGGCTCCCTTGCAAGCATGCCTCCTTATATGTAGCTCTAGCCCCAACTGCTGCTACAGCCCATCTGATTAGAGGGCCTCATTTAAAAAAACATGGGAGCCTGTGGCTCACTAGCTGACCATTCAGAGGCTCTCAGTAGTGAACAATGGGTGAGGACTAGGGGGAGAAGCATGATTTTTGCCAACCCCCCTCCCCTCCTGCTGCCCCATTCGACTTGTGCACACTCTTCCACAGGCTCACCACCACCCCACCTCCATTTCTGCCTGCAGGAGTATCCTGTAAGTTGAGTTCTACTCATGGGAATTTATGATGAAAACCACTGGGACTTACTTCTGAGAAAAAAATGCATAAGTGTGCAGTTAATCTATCAGGTTATTTCTATAGGCAATGCTGCCCCCCTTTCCCACCTTACAGTAAATCTAACATTCCATCAAAAGAGGTTTTCTTATATTAGTCGTCTGTGCTTTATATTCAGAGGGATGTGCCATGGAACTGCCCATTACATCAGCACTGAGAGCAGCCCCAGTGGTTCTTAGTATCCCTTTTGACTGAGAATTGCTGGCTTTTCATCGCCCCCCCCCGCCATTTACTGGATCAACTGTGTCAGCTTTCAAGTGACTGTAACGAAAAAACATAGCAACATTTCATGCATTCCACCGCTACAGCTATCCTGTTTCTTTCTTCAAGTTCCACAGACATTCAGGAATCAAGGGAATTTTCTCTCTCCCCCCCACACCATGCCCTTTTCTTTTCTCTGACAAGAAGCAGAGACTAAGCACTAACAAACACACTTGGACAACACAATCAAATTAGGAACTGGTTTCTGAATGGTTCCATGTTTCTTGGTTGCAAAGATTTCTTGACAGGAATAATTATTTTCAGACCAAATATGTCCGGAACTCAAATGTTGAAAGGGGACACTCTCCATTAGGATTCTGGGTAAAAAAAGAGTGGGGGACAATTTCAGCAGGTGCAAGTCCTCTTACCGCTTTGCCTCTGTGCTGTGAGAAGTTGTGCCTTCCAGTGTTCTGCCTTTGCAAGAGTTATGAAGGCAAAGAAAGCCCATCATTTATTGAACCAGAAAGTTCAAGTCCCCAGGTAGGTCTGATTTCTTTTTAGCATAAAATTAAAACTTTGTGGGGGAGGGGGGCAGCAAACTATGAAAAACACAGAGTAGATCATTTCAGTCAAGAGAGGAATCTTGTATCCTATCAGCATAGGTGGTTATCAAGGATCATATCAGTTCTGACCTACAACTTCCATAATCTTTCATCATTGGCTATGCTGGCTGGGGCAGATGGGAGTTGAAGGCCAAAGCATCTAGAGGGTCACCCCTGATATAAGTGAATATATTGTGTATGTCCCCATTTCCAGCTGTAGAGACCTGAAGATTTCCACCTAATCATTTCAGGATCCCATGAGCTGAAAACATGAAAAATTGGTGCCTTATGATTTTTATTTAGATTGCTCTGCAAGCAAAAACCTCCAGAAGCTAAACATTACCATGCCAGCCTGAAGAATGAGTGTTGGGTCCATGGGGGCAAACTGACCCCTGCCCCTTGCCTCCCGTCACAAAACGACAAGACACAAGGGGCAGGGCTCCGTGTTCACTCCCCATCCTGGGCAGCTGGGCCAGGGCCAGCCGCCTGGATCAGGCAGCGAAAACTGAGCCGCCTAGATCAGTGTTGGGGGCTGGGGGCTGGGAGATGCTTTCCCAGAAGTTAGGAACACATCTTCCAGCTCCTCCCCCCAGTGCCGACCTAGGCTTCTCCTGCACGCTGGCGCCATCATGCCAGCGCACAGAAGAAGGTTTGCATTGGCGCTGGGGTGAGTAATTGGAAGACGCGTTCTGGACTTCTGGGAATGCGTCTCCTAGCCCCCGCCCCCAGTGCCAATCTAGGGCGGCTATGGGAGGGCTGTCGCATGCATTCCTGGAAGCCCAGGAATGTGGACATAACAGGGAAAATGGGGGTTCCCCCCCGGATTGGGTTTTCCCCCCAATTCTGGACATATCCAGGCAAAACCGGACGTATGGTCACCCTATACATAAAATGGCACCTTGGTGGATATCTGGCCTTAAAGTAAGTGTGCTCAGGGTGTGATATGTTGCACAATTGCACAAGAGCCTAACAAAAGGTGAAGACCTTTTTATTTTCTCAGCATTTTAACAGTCTGTCAAAATAATTTTAACTTTGCTGTTTTAAATTTGTATTTTAAATCAGTATTAATTTCTGCATTGCTGCTGGATTTTATCCTGGCTGTGTTTTTAAATTGTATTTTATATTATGCTTTTATGTTGTTTGTTTTATATGTTGAATGGTTCCTATGGTTTAAATTTTTGTAAACTGCCCAGAGAGTTTCAGCTATTGGGCAGTATAAAAATTCAATCAATCAATATGCTGAATCAGGATCCTAGTATTAATGCAGTTACAGTGTTAGTGCAGTCACCCACTACCCCCAGTATGCCCCTCAATAAATCCCTCTGCCCACTGACATAGCTGAAATTTTTGGCAGCAACCAAAGAAATTGTAATGGGGAATGCTGGGAATTGTAGGATTTTTTTTCTGTCTAAATATGCATGGGATTATACCCTAAATTATTCTACATAGTAGATACCTAAAAGTTGAAAAACTACAGAACTTCCTACATTGAAGTCTACATGTGGCTGTGGCAAATACACATGGCAGAAAAAATGACTTAGAGTGTAATCCTATGCATGATGAGACAGGGGGAAAAAGTCCTAAAACTCTCAGCATTCCCCAGATGGCCATGCTGGCTAGGGGATGCTGGGAGTTGTAGGACTTTTTTGTTGTTATTCTGTCTAAACAGGCATAGGATTGTGCCCTCAGATGCTTTGCTTCCCAATAAAAGCAAGGTGTAAACTCTCTCTTGCACTTTGCTGAAGCTGCCCAGGGAGCGACAGCACCTGCTAACAATACACCTGGCTGGCTAGGGCTTCTGCTTATCAGCCGTGTGCTTTTTATGAGCACTAAAGTTCAATGTTAAATAGAAGAGAGAACAAAAAACTTCACGTTTCCTCAGACATTGCGTGGAGAAGTATTTCCGGCTTTTCCAGCTCTTTCTGACAGAAGGGTGTTAAAGCTTGGCTGGATGACATAAGCCAAACTTTCCATGCCAGCCTTTAAGGGGCGCGGGGATAGATAAAAGTGTCAAGCCAGCTCTTAGATGCAAATACCAACGGGCTGCTGAAACCATTATTTGCATAGAAACAAAGCCTCGTAGTCGCTTTTCTCCTTGGAAGAAAGAAAAATAGGCCCAATTTAAAAACAGATGGCTTATAAAACAATTCAATGCAATTGGGTAAAGTCACTTAAGAAACCTTCATCTGTCATGAGAAACACTATTACGGACTGCTTGCAAAATTCATTGAGCTCTGGACAAAAGCTTGAAAACAAGCAACAGCTTGGAGAGGCTGGGTTATTTGGAGAGGAGGAATAAATGGGGCGTGGATCTTTTCATTACTGTATAAGGCAGCGACAGCTAACACCATGTGGTGGAGGTAGTGGCTGGCTTATGGTTTTGAGAGTGGACGTTTTCTTGGAGTATCCAGTGGGCACCAGTCTTGGGCATTTTATGAGGATTCCTGGAAAAGGCCTCAGTAAGCAGCTTCAGAGAGAGAGAGAGAGAGAGAGAGAGAATAGATACAGACGGAGACGGAGACTAGAGGGGAAGTGGGACCATTCCACCTCCCCCATGAAGGCTCCTCCTCCTCCTCCTCTTCTACTGTCACCACCAGCAGCCATTCCAGCAGGCTACACTGAGGGAGAAGAGAGTTGTATAATATTATGCATGGTGTGGAGAAAGTGGATGGGGAGACAATTTTCCCTCTCTCAGTACTAGAATCCGAGAGCTGATTGGTTGGAAATTCAGGACAGATAAGAGGAAGGACTTCTTCATACAGCACATAGTTAAACTATGGGATTCACTACCACTAAACTATGGAATTCATTATTTGGATTTCTTTAAAAGGGGATTGGACAAATTCATGGATGGTAAAGGTACCAGTGGTTATTAGTCCTGATGGCTAAATGCTACATCCAGTATCAGAGGCAGGATGCCTATGTACAGTTGCTGAGGAGCATGAGTGGGAGGGTGCTGCTGCATTCATGTCTTACTTGGGGGTTTCGCACAGGCAGCTGGTTGGCCACTGTATGAACAGAATGCTGAACTAGATTGACCCTTGGTCTGATCTAGCATGACCATTCTGTTCTTGAGAGGCCATTCCACCAACCCTGCTGAAAAACTACTTCATTTTTCCTCTTCCCTTCCTCTTTCTTTTCCTTGTGTGTCATGGCTTTTTAGGCAGAGACTGTCTTGTAAACCACTCTGCGAGTCATTTTGTCTGAGGAGCAAGATAGAACTACTTCAAACAAACAAATAAAAAATAAGTGAATGTTCAGCTATCTTTATTGATCATATCTGATACTTTATCAAAGGACTGGAACACACTGGTCTTGAATACTATCTAGATCAGCCTCCCCTGATCTAGATAGTATTTGACACTCACTTTGACACTCATCATCTCCAGCCAGAATGGCCAATGGTCAGGGATGCTGGGAGCTGTAGTCTCAAACATCTGGAGTGCACCTGATTGGAGAAAACTGCTCTAGGGGGTGTCTATACAATGCCACGTTGAAAGGGGATCAGCTCAAAAGCTTCGCTACTGTAAGGCTAAGTTGATAATGCTAGATGTGGTAGGAGGAAACGCGGCCTATCCAGCTGGAACAACCATAGCACCGGTGGCCATTCCATTGTCAAGCCCACCTCTTGCCCCTTACCCTGCATTCCTGTGCTTACCCTAGTTATGCCCACTGGATAACCCAGAGCAAGGGTAAAAGTTGCAGTAAATTGAGGTTGAAAATGTGCAGTTCCAGAGCGGGGTGGGGGTGGGGAAATCCTGATGTGGCTGCGAGTTGGCAGCTGTGTCTTTTAAATAACGCAGTGCCGCTGCGGAGCCACTATGGGGTTAATAGAGTGTATAGATACCCCTGTAGACTAAGCAAGTGATTGTGTTTGCTAAGGAATCACTTGAAAAATAATAGAATTGGTGACAGTTCATATTTTTCTGGACCAATTAATTGCGCTGTGACTCTTTTGGGCCCAGGTTGTCTGCAGGCATGGGGATAGTTCGAGTGAAATATTACTACTACCACCACCAGCACTACTACTACTACTACTGAATATTAATTTCACAATTACAGAACACTAAAGGATTATTATCAGAAAATATATTGGGGTGTAATGACTGAAGGAAGAAAAGCAAGAATTCCATTTTAAAAGCTAATTCTTGTGGGGTGCTGGTTAATGATAGTATTATTGCTCTTTTCATAAATGAGCATGCAATATTTACTTGTTTACTGCATTTCTGTACTGGCCAATAGCTGAAGCTCTCTGGGTGATTCACAAAGTAAATAGTAAGACCATAAAAACACAAATATAATAAACCATAATGGATTGGATTCCAAGCAACTCATGCTTAGAGTTGACCCACTGCAAGTAGCAGGACAAGTTAGTCATGACAAAATTGGGTTTTTCCATCTGGTTGGAGCTGTAATTTCTTTCTTATTTATGTCTACCAATATGTAAGCCTCAGTAAATTCAATAGGGCTTACTCACAAGTAAGTGCAGCCTTAAATTCTCAATTTCTGCCTCTTTCAGGGAAAAATAAAGTCCTATAATTGGTGTTTAAAATAAGCAAAATGAATAGCTCGAAGACAGATGATTGCTGGAGATGTGCTTCTTCCAGAGCAGATGGCTTTCATATATGGTGAAGATGTATAAAAACTCAACCGTATTGGAAGGATATTGTGGAGATTAGTAGAAGAATTGCTGCAGACATGTTACCATTTTCACCATTAAGATTTCTTCTAAGATACAATCGAAGATGTAAGTAATATCATTTGAAAAATGAGAATTGGTGAGTAACGTCATAATTACAGCTCAAATTAAGGTGCCAAATAAATCGAAAAATGCAAAGGGTTCATAGATAAATGACTGGCTGAACAGAGAACTGAATATGCTACATTTGCCAAGGATTAGTACAAAGCAAGGAGAGGCAATATGGTGCTGTCCAGATGTTTTGATCCCATAATTCCCTGACCACTGGCCAGCCTGACAGGCTTATGGGAGTTGTCGTCAAAACCTCCCACTGGTTTAAAGGGAATTATTTAATTTTGGAATTTATTTGTTAATATGCCTACTTATATTTAAAATGTTTGTAGTAAAAAAGAAAAGGATATAGTGGCTTGGATTCTGAAACATTCGTTTGCCAATGGGAGGCTATTGCTAGCAAAACGGGACTTCTGCATCTCCCCCCAACCCCACAGCTCCCTGTGCACTCATTGAAGAGCCAATGAAATTAATGGGAATTTTAGCAGTCATGACCAGCTTATGTTCCATTGATTTCAATGGGTCTACTCTGACTGTATGTCTGATCAAATCCCAAATTTGCAAACTTGGTAAGGGGCTAGGCCAGGGATGGGCAACCTCAGGCCAGGGGGCCAAATTCAGCCCTCTGTGGATCCCCATCTGGCCCTCTGATGTTTCCCAGGTGGCCCCACCCTTTTCCATTGGCCCCACCTCTTTACCCCCAACTGCCAATTGGATAGTGGTTTCTAAAATTTTGCTTTTCTCTTCTTCCTCCCATTCTAAAAGGTTGAAGTGCCTCTTCAAAGGCTTACTGGCAGTAAGAGCGTTAAGCTGAAATATGCTGGTGTTTTGGGTATTTTGACCCTGCTCACTCCTGGAATGTATCCTCTGAGATCCTCTCAAAAACTGAATTCAGCTCTTGTGCTGAAAGAGGTTCGACACCCCAGGGGGCTGCCTTCATGAAGATGGGTTGGCACCACCTCCTACCAAAACCCCACGGTTTTCCTCTCCTGGGGTGGCCTGGTTAATCCTGATGCTGAGGAGGGTGCGCAGAGTTTCTGGTGGCCATCTGGGTACCGGAGCCATCCCTTGCCCTCTTCCTAGTGGAAGACGACCAATGACTGGCCACCTTCCACCAGGCACCACCCCTTGGATTGGCCCCAGGGTGACATCAGATAGCGAAAGAACTGTACTGACGTTGCTGCGATTGAAAAAATTGAGGTAAGTCCTCAACTTTTTTAATCTGCAGCTTGGCGGGAAAGCCCCACAGTGATTGCAAAGCTGCAGCTGCATTGTCTAACTGACACAGTGCTGATCCACAGCCACCACAATGCTTTCCCAGCATATAGACAGCCCCCTGGTCTAGACTATTGTTTCTACTGTCCATCTCTTGCATCTGGCAAAATGTGATTACATATACATGTCCAATATATGACATTGACAAGTTCCCTGTAGTGTTAGAGTAGAACAAGTGCCATACAAGAGAAAGAGCCATTCCCAACCTGCACAAAGAGGTGCTCATGGTTCAACCCTTCTATGCTGCTCTTTGTTTGCGAACAAGTTAAGGGCAGAGTGTCTTGCTTTTGTCTAATTGACATTTTCGTGTTGACACTGAACTCAAAAAATAGTTTTCAAAACTGAAACATTTGCTGTCTCAGTTTCTTGAATGCAGAAGCCCTGTGTAGTAGATTCAGGGCCAGGAGCCAAGGCCTAACAACACCCCTGGAAGGTGGGACAAGATTCTTAAAGAAAGACAAAGAAGACAAAGAGAAACAGAATATGGGTGTGTAGCTTCGCCTGTGTGTGTGTGAGAGAAAATGTGAGCGATCCCATGGAGAAGTGTCAAGAGGGGGACTGGTTGAGGGACAAAGCAATAAAGGACAGGCTGGAATGGGGTGGGGGACTCTTGCTTGGCTTGGGAGGGAAGGGGTTTTGAAGATCTCTGGGGAGTTATTCTTCACAACACAATCTTATCTATATCCAATTAGAAGTAAGTCCCATTGAGTTCAATGGGACTTACTCCCAGGTTAAATTGGCATAAGATTGCAGCCTTAATTTCCAGCAGGCTGCAGGTGATAGGGCATCTACGGAGTCCTCTGCACCTGATTCTCTGCACAGCCCTAGGCATTGGTTTTCTGTATAACTGATAGACTATGCTCATGTCTTCTTTTGAAGGGAGATTTTCCTTAAACTTGGAGTCTCCCAATGAACTGGATGGTTAACACTGCAGATTGAGGTGAAACAAAAAGAAACTCCTTCTTCGCATAAAACTCATTAACTTATTGCAATTTGTTGCCACAGGGTGAGATGATTACTGTCTCAAAAGGCTTTAAAGGAATTAAATAAATTCATGGGAGAAGGCAGGCTTAGCGGTTATTAGCCATGAAAGATAAATGGAATCTCCCAATGCTACTAGTTGCTGTGGAGGAGGCTATTTCCTAGTTTATTTATTTATTTATTGCATTTCTATACCGCCCAATACCAGAAGCTCTCTGGGCGGTTCACAAAACTTAGTTAACCACTGTGGGAAGCAGGTGAGTGCTAGACTAGATGAACCTTTGGTAAGACTGAGCAGAGAAACTCTTAGGCCCCTCAGCTGGTTTTCCAAGCCAGGAGCTGAGCTTAGAGAAGACATAAAGTTTAAATAAGAACAAAGAGGCTGCCCTGGTGCGCACACAGAGTGCAGATCCTGTAGCAACTTGCGTTAGGTAAAACCATTGCTTTCTAAAGCTTGACTGGGAGGGGGAAGTGCCATTTGATGCTCCACCTCAGGCAGCAAAATGTCTTGGGCGGACCCTGGCTGGGCAGGTCACAATGAATGCAGGCCTGCTCTAGGTTCATGTTGCAAAGGCATAAGTTGCCCCCTTGCCCCATAGAGTTCCCACATGTTCTCATAGTTATGAGCCAGGTCCTCACCCTATGCTTCCAGTCGCCTCTTTATTTTTGGCGCTTGCCTCATTGGAACAGCAACCTTAGTATTACTCACTGATTTCCTCTGAATAGGATGGAAATGGAAACACCAGCTCTTTGTAGCTAATAATAGGTATAACATTGTTAAAGAGTTACATTTAACAAATATTATTAATAGGCTCTTCATCTGTGTCAAACAAAGTCTTTTTTAAAAGGCTCTGTTTTATTGTTTGGTGTACAGTGTGAGTCATAGGGAAAGTGTTAATCTTTTCAAAATCTTCAGGATCGGAAATGAATCATATATTTGTGCAAAATCTTCCAAGGCCAGATCTGAAAACTTAAGCATATTAGCGGGGTATAATAATTCTATGTGCACTTACTTGGGAGAAAGTAATTGAACAGAGTGCTTCGGTCTAAACAGGGATAGGTTTGTCCTGGGCATCTCTTTAATGGTTTTGTTTGTGGTTTTACCATGTTCTTCTGCTGTTTTAGCTGATTAGTTTTATTACCATGGTTTTATGGTTACTTTGTATTTTATGTTTTTAATTTGTACGCTGGCCAGAAAACTTTGGTTAATGGGTGGTTTAGTCATGCAATCAATAAATAAATTAGCGTTGGGTGCAAAGCAGGAATCCAAACCCAAAACAATTAGCAAAAGTGTGTCTTGTTTATACATGAAAGACACGGTGGAAAACACGTGTGTAGGGTTTATGTACGGCTCAAAAACCTAGTGGAGATTTCTTAGGAGTGATGAAACTTGAGTTCAAATATTGTTAGAGATCGTCAAAAAACCCAAATCTATCCCGAGTAATGGCATCTTGCTACAAAACCGCCTTGATGCTGCTGTTGTTTGAACTTTGAAGCAGGCAGAGGAGATGGGAAGGAGGGAAGTTGGGGGAAGGAAGTAGAGAGAATGAGCTTGTGTGCAGAAGAGATTATTGCTGAATTGAAATCCAAACTCCACAAAGTGAGATGGCCAATTACTTTTCAGCCTTTTCCAAGGGAAAGCTGTCAAACAGCTGAGCTGGCCAGTGTCTGGAGATCTACTATTAATCACAGCTCAAAAGCCCAGCAGGACTTCCTTCTTCTTCTTCTTCTTTTTAAATAACTGCCTAGGTTAGTGCTGCTTTGCTCATGCTGAATGGACGTAACGGAGTTATACAAGCACAGCAAGAAGGCACGAGGGCGCAACCTTTCCCTTCCCACTTCTTTCCCGAGAGAGACGGTTATTGACGATGCTGTCCAACCTTCAGCCATATTGACATCATTTTCTGTGGCTTATAGTCTGCTTGTCACAGGCCCCCTGTAATATTTAGGGTCCCATTTGCTTCGCTCCTCCTCTGAAGCAAGCCCAATGACAATGAAATAGTCAGCAGAACCCGGAGGGGGACGATCCCCCTCCACCCCCAGCGCTCTGGCATGCCTTCAAATTATGCTCCAGAGGGATGGGAAGCCTCCAGAGCAGATCTGTAGGCGGTGGGAGGTTTGCAGGAGGGAGGGGTAACTCCCATCACACTAGTGGATGGGCTCTAGTGTGATATTGGATTTAACCCCTGAAGTCGTCTTTCAAGTTAACATGCAAAGTGTCATGGGAATAAAACTTGCCACTTGCAAAAATGAAATTCATGGTCTGTTTCAGATGTAACGACAGTGTGGTAAACCACAGTTTGCAATCTTGATTTGTGGTCAGAGCTTAAACCACAGCTTCCTGGTTTAGACTATGGTCCTGTCCAGATGACACGCTAAGCCACGGTGGTTAAATATTTTGAGCTAAACATTATGGCTTAGTAGTGAGTCATGTGAACCTTGACTTAGTGTGTTCCTAACTATGTAATCATGGCTCACTAACTATTTGCTGCAAAAGGGTTAGCAGCCGAATCATGGCTTAGCATGTTGTCTGAACAGGCTCATAATGGGGAAACTGTGATTTAAGTAACCTCAGAAGTTTTGAATTTGTGTACGAGAGAGAAGGCAGGAGGAAAGGGGAGAAGGGCACATGCGGGCACGATGCTGGTTCTTGTTCCATCTGGCTCTGATCACAAGTTCTGCAAATGTGGTATGGCGTAGTGGTTAGAGTGTTGGACTGAGAGTCGGGAGATCCGGGTTCTAGTCCCCACTTGGCTGTGGAAGTTCACTGGGTGACTTTGGGCCAGTCACTCACTCTCAGCCCAACCTACCTCACGGGGTTGTTGTTGTGAGGATAAAATGGAGAGGAGAATTATGTACCCTGCCCTGAGTTCCTTGGAGGAAAAAAGGCGGGATATAAATGTAATAAATAAAATAAAATAAATAAATGCAGCAGCAGTCTGCATGCCTGGCTGTTACTGCTCTCACAAAACTTCCTCCTTTCTGGTGTTGGGAAATGGTGAACTTAGCATAGGTGCTCTCTTTCTGTCCAGCCACACATCTGTTCAAAAGGTGAAAGGGTTTGGAAGTGCTACTGGATTTGCTGATCACTATGCTGATAACAGGTGATTGAGAGCTCTCTATTTTGAACACATCTTACACATGTGAACAAATGGCCAAAACAGACATTACTTTAAAATCTGTATCTAGCTGCTATGCCCCTTTTTATTTTTACTCTAGATTAGGACCCTAGCATCAGGGGAAGGTGGGCTTTTAAGATCTGGATTTGCCCTCTGCACCTATTAAGAACTGACCTTAAAACAGGGTTGGTTAACCTCAGGTCCCGGGGACCAAATCTGGCCTTTCTCAAGTCCCTATCTGGCCCTCCAGGGTTTCCCAGATGGCCACGCACCCATTCCCTGGCCCTCACCCTTGGCCCCCAACCACCAATGGTTTGGTGACTTTCCAGCTTTTGTGCCGGTTTCCCCCCTTCTAAAATGGGCAAGGCCATTCTAAGGCTTAGTTACTTGCAGTAAGAACTTTGGGCTGAAAGAAGTTCCCCTCAAATGATTTAAAGTAATGTCTGTTTTGGCCCAGAATGTGACTTAAAGCAAATGTTTATTCCCTTCCCCTTTAAGCAGTATGGCTGGTGGCTCTGATTTGGGGGGAGGGGGCTGTGAATCCATCCTGGGTTTCAATCAGAATCAGCCAGAACTCTAAATGAGGTATCCAAGGTGCTGAACCTATTTTGGGGGATAGGGCTTAGCACTTTGGATAGCTCTTTCAGAACTCTGGCTGGTTCTGGCTGAGACCCAAAATGCTTTTACTTAGATACAGGTAGTGGTATAGTGGAGGGAGAAAGCAAGGGAGCACAGTTCTGGGTCTTTTTTCAGATCAGGATTGATGATGTCATCTGCCAGGGTGCCAGGATAATTGAAGCACTCTCCTTGCTCTGGCAAGTAAACATGGTGGTAAAAAGTTTTCAGGTTTTACTGTTGTTTGTTACAGATAAGCATAGAGGATGTCAGGGAATGAAGAAAATAACCAAGCAAAGGCTGAATATGGCCATAGCTAGGCGGGGCGAAAGCCCAAGACCGTGGAACGTGTGGCCGGGTGCCATGGCTTGACCTGGCTCTTCGTGATTCCTCGCGAAGAGCCAGGAGCTGTGCATGGGATGCAGTGCTCCTCAGGAGCACTGTGCCTATTGCGGGTAGGGTGGGGGGAGCGGGGAAAATAATTTAAATTTTAAAAATTACTTACCTTTTGAGCACGAGCTATCGTGCGCTGCTGGCCCTTTAATAAAAAAAAGGGCGGGTGCGACGCCTCTCCTTCTGACATTGTCACGCATCGTGTGTAAACAGAGGAGGGACACAACATGAGATCTTCCCTCCTCTGTCACGTGCTAACAGGTAGGTCTAGCTAAGGCCTCTGTCCTTCCTTTTCTTTGAGATAGTTCCTACTTCATGTTAACAGTTGAAATGGTAACACTTCATTGAAAGTTTGTTTGCATTTCTATTAAAAGCTAAAGGTTTGTGTTTGAACTGGCTGAACAACTTTGGTTAAAGCTCAATGTGATTTACAAGTTGAATGTATTCAGCCAGCACTGTGCATTGAACACTGAGTTCAATGGCACTGATTTCAAAGATACATAGGATAGTACTCAGGCCCCGTAAACATAACTGAGATTTGATTAATGGGTTGTTTGTTTTGGAGGTCTGTGTTTTATGATGGAGGTTTTTATTTTTAACCAGAGTTAGCTCTTCTGAGTATAAATAGTAGGAAAACAATGTGGGTGGGTGTTTGTGTCTTTGTCCATGTAGATAGATAGATAGATAGATAGATAGATAGATAGATAGATAGATAGATAAGTAATGGATCATGGCTATGGGCTGTCCTTGGGGGAGTTGCTATGGAATTTACCATAAGAACACAAGAAGAGCCATGCTGGATCAGACCAAGGGTCCATCTTGTCCAGTACTCTGTTCACACAGTGGCCAATCAGCCGTCGGCCAGGGACCCACAAGCAGGACATGGTGTAACAGCACCATCCTACCCATGTTCCCCAACAACTGGTGTATACAGGCTTACTGCCTCTGCTACTGGAGGTTGCACATAGCCACTAGGACTAATCACCATTGATAGCCTTCTCCTCCAGGAATTTATGCAACCTACTTTTAAAGTAATCCAAATTATTGGCCATCACTACATCTTGTGGTAGTGAATTCCATAGTTTAACTATGCACTGTGTGGAGAAGTACTTCCTTTTATCTATCCTGAATCTCCCACCAATCAACTTCATGGGATGACCCCGGGTTCTAGTATTATGGGAGAGGGAGAAAAATGTATCCCTATCCACATTCTCAATACCATGCATCATTTTGTACACTTCTATCAGGTCTCCCCTTAGCCTCCTTTTTTCTAAGCTGAACAATCCCAGCCGTTGTAACTTTCCCTCATAGGGGAGATGCTTCAGTCCCCCGATCATTTTAGTTGCTCTTTTCTGCCCTTTTTCTAGCTCTACAATATTTTTTTTAGATATGGTGACCAAGACTGTACACAGTATTCTACGTGTGGTCACACTGGCAGTTTGATTCTTGATTCCTTTTCTAATTATGCCTAACATGGAGTTTGCCTTCTTTGTAGCAACCACACAGTGGGTGGACATTTTCATTGAGCTGTCCACCACAACCCCGAGGTCTCTTTCTTGTTCAGTCATTGACAGCTTGGGTGTTGTTGTTTTTGTCCCAACATGCATCATGTTACATAATAAACATCCACGCTGTCAATAAAAAGTTCTGCAGAAATATTAATGAGCCTGAAGTTAGACAATGGATATCCACAGAATTCTGCCCCATTTGTTGAATTGCTCTCTTATCTGCTGTGGTAATGGCAAGAAGCAACCCATAGTGGTGCATGAGCATGCATTCTGTGCTATTTCTCCAGAGCGACTGGGAGTGTCTCCCATAATGAAAATGGAAGCCAAAATGTTTAGCATTAAATACATTTTGAAATTACTCTGTTGTTAGTCGGTCTATCTTATATATAACAGGATATTAAAAAATATATTTTAAGCTAAACGTTTTGGCTTCTGCCCTCATCAGTAGCTGTGCTGTTGAATGGGTATAAGCTACTCTGAGACCCCATGGGACCCAATTCCTTCTATATCTGTGAGTGCCATTTCAGCAATACGACTGTTTTAGTGAATACCTTTCCTAGAAAGGAAGGTTTAACGGAGTCGGTCACCGAGAGTCTACAAGGAGATTCTCAAAAGCTCTCTGCTTATTTTCAATAAGGGTTTGTTAGTATATCCTGTCACTTTCTCTAGGCTGAAAATTTAAACTTTGTTGCCTATATTATCATTTATGTTAAATAATGAACATGCTTGGCTGTTTGTACCAACTAGGGCTGTACTGAATACTGCAGAATATTTTTGCCACAAACGGGTTTGCCGGGAGTTGACATGCTTTGCAAAAGCCCCCCAAATGCCTCCCTCTTTTGAGCTGGTTTGAAGCATCTTCACAAGCACTGACCAGCTGCTATGTTTATAAAAAAGCTTTCAGACATTTGGGGTGAGGGCAGTCTTCTCTTTTCACAACCCACCTGTTGCACTGCACTTCTGCAACATGCCTATGCTCATGTACTCATATGCACATGGGTGCCTCACCCAACAAGGTCTACCCTTTGCTAGGGATGTGTAAGATGAGTTTGCTAACTAGTCAGGAACCCCAGTTTGGATAACACATTCTGTTTAGCCATTCCCAGAGCAAATGGGAGCATTCTCTGCCATTCTGACTTTCCATTGTGTCCGAATGGGGCCAATGGCCTCCAGTGGTTAAGAACATAAGAAGAGCCATGTTGGATCAGACTAAGGGTCCAACTAGTCCTGCACTTTGTTCACACAGTGCCAACCAGCTGTCAACTAGGGACCCACAAACAGGACACAAGTATAACCGCACCCTACTATGTTCTTCAGGAACTGGTAGACAGTTCTACCAGTTCCTGGTAGAACTGTCAGCATGCTAACAGTTCTAGACCTAAGGTTTATCCCTGGATCGTCCTGGGGTCAAACCTGTTCACCTAGGTGACACACAGGAGATCCAGTGCTCATGCGGGGGCAAACACTGGATGATCCCAGGATAAACCTTAGGTCTAGCTGTGGCCATAGGCTTACTGCCTCGGATACTGGAGGAAGTAAGTTGATTTTGGGTTATTTAAAAAGCACTTTGCTTTTGTTTGTTTTAAACTTGCTGCTATGCGGTTTCAGCGGGCAAAATTCGAGCATTGGTATTTTTCATTTCCCCTTTTTTCCTGATTTGGTTCATCCACTCTAGTCCTGATCCCATAAAACTGTCCCACACAGGTAGGTGTGTGTGTGTGTGTATGTGTGTTTCTGTTTGTCTGTCTGTGTTTAATACCAATGGCCTACCTACTGAAGTCCAGTGGTTTAAGGAAAGTAAGACATTCCCTGGATTATTTTAACTGGCCCTTCTTGTACCTTCTCCAGTGCTATCCTATGATGAAGGGAAATATCCGAAATAAAACAGCACGTGCCATTATATAGGTCTTTGATGTGTCCACACAGTTAGAATAATGTGTACCATTCCAGATGTCCTTTTTGAAGTGGGACATCTGGAATGGTACACATTATTCTAACTGTGTGGACACATCAAAGATCTATATAATGGCACGTGCTGTTTTATTTCGGATATTTCCCTTCATCATTCCAAACATTCCATTTGTCTTTTTCACTGCTGCAGCATAACATTGATTAGAACTCTAAAGAACTTACCAGGGGGTGAACTCACCTGACCACGCTAGAGCCATAGCTAGACAGGGTGATATCCCGGGGGGATGCCTGGGATTGTCCCTGTGCATCCACATGATGCACAGGGAATCCCGGGATCAGGGAAGGATGATCTCTCCCTTGCCCTGGTATCTCGCCCCCCCCCACCTTAGGCCTGGTTTTTCCAGAACGTGTGGCTGGGCGCGCTGGTTTGTCCTGGCTCCTTGTAGTTCCTGTCATTTTTTCCTGTATAATATTGCCAAGATTCGATCATTTTTGTCTGTCTCTTCTGCCAAGACTCTTGTTCATGCATTGGTTATTTCATGGTTGGACTACTGCAACCTTCTTCTCACTGGCCTTCCTTCTTCTCACATCAGTCCGTTGGTTTCTGTTCACCACTCTGCTGCTAAGATCATCTTCTTGGCTTGCCGCTCTGACCATGTTACTCCACTTCTGAAATCTCTTCATTGGCTTCCAATTCACTTCAGAATCCAATATAAACTTCTCCTGTTGACCTACAAAGCTTTTCACTGTCTAGCTCCTTCCTATCTCTCCTCTCTCATCTCACACTATTGCCCCGCTCGTACTCTTCGCTCCTCTGATGCCATGTTTCTCGCCTGCCCAAGGGTCTCTACTTCCCTTGCTCGGCTTCGTCCATTTTCTTCTGCTGCCCCTTACGCCTGGAATGCTCTTCCAGAACATTTGAGAACTACAAGTTCAACCGCAGCTTTTAAAGCTCAACTAAAAACTTTTCTTTTTCCTAAAGCTTTTAAAACTTGATTTTGTTCTGACTTTATACTGTTAGTTTTACCCTACCCAGTGCCTGTTTACCCTACCCTGTGCCTGTTTGCATTCTCTTCCCCTCCTTATTGTTTTATTATGATTTTATTAGAATGTAAGCCTATGCGGCAGGGTCTTGCTATTTACTGTTTTACTCTGTACAGCACCATGTACATTGATGGTGCTATATAAAATAATAATAATAATAATAATAATAATAATAATAATAATAATAATAATCCTCGTGAGGAGCCGGGACCAGCGCATGGGGTGCATAGCTCCTCAGGAGCACTACACCCATCGGAGTGGGGTGGGGGGAGTGGGGATTTTTTTTTTTAAAAAAAACCTACCTTTTGCACACGAGCACTCGTGCACTGCTGTCTCTTTAAAAATTAAAAAATGATGGGAGCGATGCCTCTCCCTCTGAGGTCGTCACATGCTTTGTGTGAATAGAGGGGGGATCTTGTGATAAAACATTGCAAGATCTTCACCCCTCCGTCACACAATAACAGGTAGGTCTAGCTAAGGCCTGGGACTTCATTCTGTGCAAGCATGTATAGGATCAGGCTGCATTATTTTTAACTGGAAGCACCTGTGGACAGTGCAGTGGCCCATACTACAGTTGTGAGCTGCTGCTTCACCATGGGAGCTAATGGGGAGGGGAGGGTCCATTTCAAGTAGCAACCAAGAACAGCCTCCATTTTCTGAATGGTGGGGTAGAACTATATAGAGTAGAAGAAAACAAATATGATGATGCACAATTTTCAGCAGGCACACACTTGCAAGCCTTGCAATACACAGACACAGACACAGACACACACACACACACATCCACCTTGGCTGCCACTCAGTGCTGGTGATTACCCATAGTACACAATATCAGAACCAGGATCTTTATAAATGCCCCAACAAGTGGTCCCATCCTATTTTGGAAGCCAGTGAGTCTAGTAACTAGTATGGCAGGTTTGGGAGCTCTAAATTCAGTCTTGGCTTGTTGCTAGACATGTTTAATGGCTCCAAGAAAGTTGCTTTGTTGCCATCAGCGAAGCACAGTACGTTACTGAGGCTATTTAGCTTTGCCCATTTAGCTTGCTTTTCTTGCCATTTGGAGTCTCAGCTTGTTCATCCAAGTTGCTGCAGATGTTCTTGGTGTTTCTGGAAGGGTTGCAAGTACATAATTCTTAGGATTTAAAAGTCCTTTGAAGGAAAAGAAGAAAGACACCCCCAAAAAACACTGAAAAGAGAAAAAAATGGCATTCTTATTTATGAATGAGCACCACTAGTATATCCAAAGCAGCTGTATTCTTGCTTCTTGATCCTTTAACTATGTGATCCTATGGCTCACTGTGGGTATGTCCTCCACTGATGAACCCCAAGTATATTTTTCCTTAGGAAGATGGTCTTACTTGGCCTGTCCACAGGCAGTCAATGGTAGGTTATATCTGAAGTCCCATGTACCCCATAATCTGTTCCAGAGAGTTGGAGGACCCTCTAGAACCATTCACACCACCAGGGCTGGACCACAGGGTGCAGATCCAGGGGGGCCTGCAAGTGACCCCCTGATAGGTTGTGGGTGGGCAGCTGGTAGTGCTTTTTCCTCCTAGTCCACTGGGCCGGCAAAAAGAAGAACTGTGGCAGTGTGTGGCACCGTGGCATGCCATTTCCCCTTGGCATTTCAGTAGTAGCAAGCTGAACCAACCCGATGCCGCCTTTGGAGGGAAGCAGCCAATGAAGGCAGGGGGAGTGGCGTGAAGACTGCCCCTTTGTGGATTGCATTCTCATCTCACTAGCTTCTGCAGCAGTTCCTTTTGGCAATGGGCTAGGGGGAGGATGAGGATGAGAAGGCAGAGGAGGGGGAGTGCCACCGCTATCCCCATCCAGGTGAAAAAAGAGGGAGGGCTGGCAAGCCGGTGATGGCAGCCCTCCTCTCTGGCAGTGGCCAGGGACTCCTGAGGAAGCTACTTGCCTCCCCCCCCCAAAGTTAGTGGCAGCACTTCTGTCTGGAAAGGGGGGAGGGGAGGGAATAAGTAAAAATTGCCACCACCCCCCATTCTGCTGGAAGGATCCTTCATTGGATCTTAATCTGGTCCATAAACAGAAGGATCTGTTCCATTCATGGAAGTTTAGTTAGGATCGAAGTCTTTATTAACTAATACAAGCTAAGTCATTCAGGAAGCCATATGAACTCCCTTAGGCTTGGAATGAAGGGGTTGTAAGCAAAACAGAGACATCCGATGATAGTGGAAGAGTATCAGTTTGTGTTTTTTCTCTTACATGCACTTCTGGACATGTAAGAAGAGAATATTTCATTAATTAGTTTAAAGCCACGCGCCACGCAGTGTTTAGAGTGTTCCTTTTGCTACAAAAGATCAAAGAGTTGACCATGGTTTGTAACAATGAATAGCTACATATAATATATAATCTTTTCCAGCTTCCTCCTCATTTCCCAGAGTTGCACTTGATTCACCAGAGTTTGCTTTAACAGTTATATGATTGAACTATATATCTTTTTTTACTCTCACTGCACAGCTTGGATAGAAATCAATCCAGAAATACAACATCATTAGATATAATAGTACAGATCTCTTTGGGCACAATCCACCAAGCACATCACCCATGAGGAACCCTCCCCCACTGTAATTTCATTTGAGTTTGGGCTTCAGTTTCTGTTTGGAAAAATGGCCTTTCAAAATTATGGAGAGGCTCCACAGATAGAGGAGACTCTACCCTTCAGAAAGTCACCCTCCATGAACACAGAGTGGTAAAACTGGTGATGGATGGAGCTGGTGCTAGCATGCTCCTCCTCCTCCTCCTCCTCACATGTTCATATAACCAGAAACAGAAGCCTGAATAGGCCTCATATCTGCACCAAATCACAAATCTTATCCATAGCAAGTGGTCATGAATTTTAAAAGCTTACCTACCCTACCCTTGGGTAAGCTTTAAGATGAACTGTTTCACTGATCAAAAGATAACTATTGCTGCACATCTTTCTTCACATTGACACACAACTTGCATGTAGATATGTACAACAAGCGATGTGGGCCTAAGGAGGCCTTTAACCAGAGGTGTGGTGTGCACATAGTATTTCCAGCACATAGTGTATCCAAGGCATGATGGGAATTATTTGGTATTGCTGCCTCCTGTTAAAAAGGCAGTTAGCAGAGAAAAATAAAAGGCAGAAGAGAATGAGTGTTTACTAGTCCCACATGCACACAAAAGGCTAAGAAAAGAGACCCCTCTTCCTTTAGTGAAGGAAATAAAACAGCTTTAGTCTGAAGTAGAGATGTTGGAGAAATCTGCAACAGAACCAAATGAATCCAACCTACAGATTCCACAGTGGACTGGCTTTCCCTGTTCAGTGGATTCCATGGACTTGCAGGTCATTTTTCTAACCTTCTGGAATTTTACAGAAATTTTGTCATAGAAAAATATGTTGTCATGGAAGATTCCTTCCTCCAATAAGTATTTCTGTTCTCAAAATGTGATGAACAGTATAAAAGCAGCATGCCTTCTTTAATTCAACTTTCAGAGATACCTAATATATTTTCATACATTTTTTTTTACGGTAATTTCCCCCCCTCCCAACAACATCTAAACAGACATCACACATAATACATACAAACAAGGATAGTTTGTCACAACTACAGTTACACTAAAAACATTTAAGGGTAAGGTTAGGATATATATTTTTTCTTTTGCCCTCTTCATGCCAGAAATGCCCCTTAATTTCTTAATTACCCTTTACATGTCCACCCAATTCTCATACATTGGATTCACAGAGTTATACTTCTTTCCTCCCTTTCCCCATCTTAATACTAAAACCCACAAACAAATACATCATTTTTCTCTGTCTCTTTCAAATATTCATACATTGATGAGAAGGTAGCCTAAGTAACTGGACAAATGTATGTGCCATGCAGTTCAGTTTTCCTAAGCATCAACTTAGCAAAGTTCTCATTTCCAGAGTTTTCTGCATTCTGCAAATAATATTGCTCATTTGCCTATCGATAATCAGTGTTTCCTCTTTGATTCCTGGACGGCTTTTGAATTGCATGATTAACTTCAGAACACCGATGTGCCTCTCTAGACTGTCACTGCAAAGAAGCTATTTCATATTCAGGAATGTCCATTCTCACCCTTTAATAGCCTACTTGCCCTTTCTAGGGTGTGGAGAATGTCCTGGGATTGTACTTGGCTCTGATACCATGAAACAGCTCATGGAGGAGTCAGGCTGAAATGCCTTTTTTTTTAAAAAAGTGGCAGGTGTAAGAGATAAAAGGGGAAAGTCTTCTTTACTAGGGTATAAGACACCTGGATACATTATATAAAAGCAGCACCAGCGCAACAGAAGTGAAAGCAGATTAGTTTATGATTGGCTTTTAAATTTGTTCCTCACCCCCTTCAACAGTGTACTATTTTGAAATTATAGATTGCATATATAAAAAAAAAGAATGAAAAAAAGAAAGAAGACAGAGCAGAAGAGAAGGTTCTGTATTTCCTTTTTATGGCTGAAAAGTCTTCCTTCCCCAAACAGAAACAAAATCAAAATACCATCTTTAATGGTATGCAAAGACAAATCAAAACACCGGTGAGCTCATTTACTCTGTAACCTCCTAGTCAAACCACTACAATACTTTTTTTCCTGAATCACCTCTCGAATGACCTCTTCATCCCTCTAATGGGTAATGAACTTGCTTGCATCATTTGTCTTACTGGCACCTTCCACCAAGACACAAGCTCTCTCACTAATGTAAACCTATGCGGCAGGGTCTCGCTATTTACTGTTTTACTCTGTACAGCACCATGTACATTGATGGTGCTATATAAATAAATAAATAAATAAATAAATAATAATAATAATAATAATAATAATAATAGTAAAGCATACAATTGTCTGTATTGAAAGGGGTGATGATGGAGATCAGGACTGGTCCAGTCTTCTTGTGGCAAGGGGCTCAAGCAGGGGTGTCGCGGGATCTGGCTGGGGTTCGAGGCCCAGCAATTTCTTGCTGACTCAGCCCACCCACTCACTCCAGACACTAGTCTGTTGATCCCCGTGCTTGACCGACTTGGCATGTGCCAAGTTAGGCAAGAGCGGGGGTTCCTGCTCCTTCGCCAAGCAGACAGGTTGTACCAACTTGCTGTTCTCCTTTATTCCTTGGCAGCAAGAGAGCAGTACCCTCAGTCTCTGGAACAGTTTGGGGCTTTGGGGAAATAATTATCCATCATCATCATCGGAGCCAGTGTGGTATAGTGTCTAAAGTGTTGGTCTGGGAGTTGGGGGATCTGGGTTCTAGTCTCCACTCAGCCATGGAAACCCACTGGGTGACTTTGGGCCAGTCACTGACTCTCAGCCCAACCTACCTCACAGGGTTGTTGTTTTGAGGATAAAATGGAGAAGAGGAGGAAGATTATGTACTTGGGTTCCTCAGAGGAAAAAAGGCAGGATAGAAATGGAACAATAAATAAAATCATCATCACCATCATTATTAGTGGACACTCCCCACTCCTTCAGATGAAAGCATATGCCAGGATAAATAAGGGTGCAATGGTATGTGAATAGCTGGTAGCCTCTGAATGCAGAGGCTGCTGACTATCCAATGCAGGGCGGAGGCGATCTTTGCCTCTGTGCTCCAGCTGCCCCGCATTTCTGCTAGACAGGTGATTTCACCCTTCTAGGGTGGCACCTCAGAGGAGAAGGGAAAGACTGGGGCGGACACAGGAAACAGTGTATGGGGCTGCCCTAGTCTCTTCCCCTCCCTGCCCCGGGAACACCCCCTTTACCCTGACTCTGCACTCTGGCTCTGAGGAATCCTGGAAACTGAAGAATCCTACGGCTCCTCAGATACTGTCCAGGGACCATAGGACTGCGCTCTAAATGTGTTAGCCTCTAAGGTGCCACCTAGGGTATTCTGCATATAGGTGGGGTATAAATTGAATATATAAGATGCTTTATTGTTTTGGTTGTAACTGAGTAAATGGCTACTCCTCTGAAAATTATTATTATTATTATTATTATTTTATTAACAACATTAATAACAATAATTAATAATAACAACAATACAATACATATCAAGAACCCCAATACAATAACAGGAATATTGGTCAGTATGCAAGACTCCTCCCACCTTCTTTCGCGGACTGTTTCAGCAGACCACTGATTCACATGCAGAACTCTCCTCTTCAGATTGACATTTGGGTCCTACTTTTCAGTGGAAAACTTTCATTTGATGTTACTTTAGATCCATGTCTTTCATTTCCAACAACACTGGAGCTCAAGGTGGCTTTTCAAAAGGCTCGTCTATCAGTTTTTGCTGGTCACATTCTCTCTCAACCTATTAACATGGAAACCACCAGAGAGTCTTGTTCTCCTTTGCACAGGATGGAATAAATCTGAACCTTCCACTTGACTGCTGTTTGTCACCTAGGGACCTTACCGGCTCAAACCTGTCAGGGAGTTTAACATGATGTATATGACCCATTTAAATCGCAATACATTTATCACCTGGGTTGGATCAAAGCAGTGCGGCTTCAAAGGCATCTGTTCAACTCTGATGATGTAAGAAGCTGACTTTATCTATTGGTTAATGAGTATACCTTTTCTTTTATATCTGTCATTCAAAAACAACAAGACTCCTAGCATTTTTCCACTGCCGGTTTTTTAATAATAATAATAATAATAATAATAATAATAATAATAATAATAATAATAATAATACTTTGCTCATGATTTTGTATTTCACTGGCAATATCCAGCTCAGAAAATGCCCATGTTTTATACCGAGATCTCCTAAGGTGTTGGTTTCAGAGCATGTAGATGAATGCTAGTTGTGTATGGATAAAGAAGAGGTGAAATTAAATAGGGTGACCATGTGAAAAGGAGGACAGGGCTCCTGTATCTTTAACAGTTGCATAGAAAAGGGAATTTCACAGGTGTCATTTGTATATATGGAGAACCTGATGAAATTCTGTCTTCATCACAACAGTTAAAGGGGCAGGAGCTATACTAGAGTGGGGATCTACACTACTGCTTTAAAGTGCCTTAAAGCACTTTGAAAACATTTTGAAAACTGTATATGCAACTGTATATCCAGATTTAAAAGAGGGCAGGGCACCTGCAGCTTTAACTGATGTGATGAAGAGGGAATTTCACCAGGTTCCCCATATATACAAATGACACCTGCTGAAATTCATTTTTCAATGCAACTGTTAAAGATACAGGAGCCCTGTCCTCCTTTTCATATGGTCACCCTAAATTAAAGGACCACAACTTTACTGATTATATGCACAAAACAAATTACCAACGATAGTACATCCAGTTTATATAGGGTGACAATATGAAAAACAGGACAGGTTTCTGTATCTTTAACAGTGAAATTCCCACATCATCACAACAGTTAAAGTTGCAGAAGCTCTGCCCTCTTTTGTATCTGGTCATGCTAGGATGGGCTCCTGCAGCTTTAACTCTTGCGATGAAGAGAGAATCTCACCAGGTGCTGCATGCATACATATGACACCTGATGAAATTCCTTTTTGTACACAACTGTTAAAGATACAGAAACCTCCTTGTCATGTGGGCACCCTAAGTTTAAATCTACAAAGATTTTTTTTTAAAAAAAATTATCAGCAGGTTTTAAAAATGTGATTTTTTTTGGCATAGAACGCTAGCCTCAGTCACAAGGAAAAGCATGCTACAATGCTACTTTTAAACCTTGCCAGAACCAATCTCCTCCTGAAAAGATATAAGGACCATTTGGCTCATAATTAGCATAATGAAATGCATGCTAGACTGTGGTTCCTTCATACGAGGAAGGAACATGGTGGCAGAACAACTTCAGTGAAGATCAGTGCTAGCAGTTGAATAAAGCCTCCAAAGGAGAAAGATTAAGGAGGCAATGTTTATTGATTAGCTGAAACCCAATATTAATATGAAGGATGAGATGAAACAAGCCATGTTGTTTATTAATGTGTCTTGATTGGCTGTTGAATACAGGTGCTGATTGTTAAACTTTGTCGTTCCCCCCCCCCCCCCCCCCCATTGAGAACAAATTGGTTCTGATTGGTTCTGGCTTGGTTTATAAGTGGTATTGTAGCATGCTCTTACTTATGACTGAAGCTGATGTTTTATGCTGAAATTTTCCACATTTTAAACATCTTTTTATAAATTTATAGATTTTTTAAAAAATATATAAACTAGACACAGTATTGTTGGTCATTTGTTTTGGTATTGGTGTGTTTTGTCATGTGCATCACATCATCTATTCATTGATTACATACAGAAAAAAGAGGCTGTAATGGGATGAGACAAGGAAAGCAAACCATCACCCTCTGCATCCCATACTGGGCAAAATCATCTTGACTCAGAGCCGAGTGCCACACTAGTTCAGCTCAACACATACCAGCCCACACATCAAACATAGGGACATGGAGGCCCACCATTATCATCACCCAGAAAACCAGATAGCCCTGAATGGGAGGGCAGGCAAGCCCCAAAGGGATTCATGTCCCTGACTCACAAGCTGAATGGTCCTGAGAGGCCAGTCTGGCCAAGACCCCTATACTAGACTAAGAATGTGTTGGAAATTTGTTTCAGTTTGTCTCTGATAAGAATTTATCAAAATTCATAATGTTCTCCATATTTAGGACAAAAAGAATTTGAGATTGAAACAACCTGAATGTGGGAGAAACTGAAATGGGCAGGTTCATTCATCCAGACCAAGGCTTTGAGTGCTTCGTTCTTAAAAGTCTGGGTTTGAATTCCTGTGTATTTAACCATGTTAGAGCTTAATTAGGGTTGCTGCCTCTTTCTTTCTTTCTTTCTTTCATCTTTGACAGGGTCCTCATCTTGAAGTGCTGTAGGTACATCATCATCTCCATGCTGGAAATAGCTGTAGCTTTTGAATTTGGCAACAATTTTGTTTCACCTCGTTATAAATTGATAAATTGACAATTTATCAAAAATTGCAAAATTCATATTCTGGGGAAGAATGTGAGATTTTTTTAAAAATTGAATATAGAAGGAAGCAAAGCTGACGGATCTGCCCGAACAGACAATTGATTCCTTGGGAAGCTCACCAAAGTCCCTGCCTTAATCTTACCCATTAACCTGCACTGGCCATGCCAGCTGTGACCTAATTATGAGTTAGTTTACAATAAACATCAGCAAATTGACATCCACAAACAGTGTAGGGCAAGCAAACCCCACCATCTCCAAGGCCCATACAGATCAAGGGGGATTTTATTTTTGCCCCTTTCCCAAACAGTAACTAGAAACAGCCTCCTGCACAACAAGAGAAGGCGGCGTCCTAAGCCAGGCACCCAAGAGGTGGTGGAGGAGTCTCTTTGGGCTTATATAGCCTTGTACAGT
Organism: Elgaria multicarinata webbii; assembly: GCF_023053635.1. Taxonomy (NCBI): domain Eukaryota; kingdom Metazoa; phylum Chordata; class Lepidosauria; order Squamata; family Anguidae; genus Elgaria; species Elgaria multicarinata. The sequence goes on from NC_086172.1 coordinate 110,322,143, forward strand.
CTGGCCCTTCATTAGCCAATACAAGCAAGGCAGCATGTGTTTGCCTCAGCGTTACCTCACACAGAGCTGCCCCACAACCAATTGCATAGCAGGGTGGAGGGAGCGAGACACAACTCCGTGTGCTGTTGGGAACCGTAACTGGCAATTTCTCTCTCCTCCCTCACATGAATGCTGGGAGCATTTTGAAAAAAGAATGCGGCTCTTAAACATGAACTCTGGCTCATGTGTATACTTTGCTTCTATAATGCAGCCCCAGTTCTCCTTAATTACAAGGCTAGACAAGAACTTTGTCTAGTACTTTTCCTCCTCCTTTGGTGCTTTGTTCTGTTCTTCTTTCAAGGAATTTGCAGCCTTTGATTTCAGTGGAAAAGTGAAAACTCACCACTAAGATCAACAGAGTAGAACTTTAAGTCTGCAATCCTATATCCATTTACTTAGAAGTAAGCCCATTGAACAAAATTTCACTAACTTTTGAGTGCAAAATAGGACAAATATAGAAATATTTTGTATCTCTTTCTGAGGGACTTTTTCCTTCCTCTTTTTTTGCACTTAATTCTCAGTAGTCCTGTATAGGATTGCACTCTCAGTGCTGGATCATGCCCCAAGTTTAACAATTTTTTAACCATGTGCTACACTCTGAAACCAATGTCAATGTGCATAACTTTGGCTGGATTTCTCCCAGTGTTAAGAAAACGAAAACCAGTGTTAAGAAAATGAAACACATTGCATGAGCATGGGTCCCACTGAATTGGTGGGATTCCTTTCATGAAATCTGTTTAGTGCTGGGTAGAAAGTAACTTTCATTGAGGTCTACTTTCTGACTCTTAATTTTCTTTATCAGAATTTTGTGAGGGGCAGTCATTTTAGGTAACATAACATAACAGCAGTATTTTCAATTTCTATGTGGTTAGTTGATAAGACTGGTACAATGCATACACCCTTCCGTATTTACAATGCAAGTGCAAATATAGTTATAGAAAGTAACATGTTGTTAATGTTTATTGGCCATCTTAAATGTTGCCATGGTGGTTTTTTGGAAAGAGATCAGGTTCAAGAATCTTTGGGTGTGATGGGAAATCCATACACTTAATTTTTGTGAAAGGTGATAGCATTGACTCTCCTGATTTCCAGAGTCCTCAGTCTATCTGAACTGAATACATAATAAAGATAACGGCATTCACTGAATTGTTCAACTTGCTTTGTCAGCTTCTAAGCATAAAAGGTTTTAAAAAATAATTTTGAAACTCTTATCTCATTATAAAATTACTGGTTACCTCTAATTGCAATAGGGCTATTAAATCATTTCTATAATAGGTTGGATCCAGACTTAGATTTAGAGTAGACCTATTGAAATCAATGAGACTGAGACCTGTTGATTTTAGGGTGTCTACTTTTAGTATGATTAAGTCTGGATACAGCCCATTGTCTCTAACAGCACAACCTTATACATGTCTACTTCAATGCAAGTCCCGTTGAGTTCAACAAGTCTTAATCCCAGGTAGGTGGCTACTGTTTAGAGCCATAAACATCTTGCCTTCCTTCCTTTAAACAAGAGTCTTGCATTTTCATTTGACTAGCTTTCAAGTATTACCATTTAATATAGTAGGATTACTCTAAATAAAATGGAAGAATGTGTGCCCACTCCTGCCCATGGATGACTCTGGCATTCTGGTGACATCATCATCATCATCATCATCAATGTGATTCTCCTTTTCTATGTTGGAGTTGGCTGTATTTATTTTAATTCAGGAAGGAGACTCTAGGCCTGTTTATGGAAATTCACTATTCATGTGCTCTGTTCCTTTGGCTAGAGGTCCTTCTGTCCTGGTTTCAGCTAGCTCTCTGCCTTGATTTTAGTGGCAACCCAACAGTTGTCTTAACCCTGACTGTGAACCCCCGTGACACTGCTGCGTGTCTGCATTTGAATTTATAAACTTTAATCTTTCCGGTTTGATAGATCCACAGGAGCAACAAATGTGGCTTCTTGCTCATAAATTCAGCCCTAATTGATGGCAGCAACACTGGTATATTGTAAAAGTCAAGAAAAGTCTGAAAAGGTCCTTTTAAAGGGTCCATTTGCTGAAGATGTTTGGATAGAAGCAGAATAATTTGGGAGACGTAAAAATCCAGAGGGATTGATTTATTAGGGCTTTAGGTTCAAGGCCTCTTTGCAAATATTAATTAATCCATGCCCACTATCTTGACCGATCCAGTTCTTTAGAAAAATAAAAATATGAAGTGGCTGTTCCTTTCCTTTAGACCTTGGTCACGAAATCAGAGCTTGCATGCAAAATAAAGTAGCAAGAGTTACCAATGTGAAAGTGTTCTTAATCTCCCTTCTCTCAAGATTGAAAGCTAAATTTCATTGAATGTGCCTTTCATTTCCTCCTTAAAGGTTCCTTGATAAAGGACTACTGTTTGCAGAATATTACACGGAGCAAAAGTCAACCTTACTCTTCAGTGTGCAGTGTTAATGGACGTGGCTACATCAAGCACTCCAAATTGTAAGATATGATTATGCCAAGATTAAGGAACATGAGAAGGTGTTTGCCTTTTTAAATGAAAAAAAAAAATAGAAGGAAAGAAGAAGGGCCTTGCTGGATCAGACCAAGATCCATTGACCTTAACATTGTGTTCCTACCTTTGGTTGGCCAGAGGCCTCTGGGATTTCCCAAGCAAGACAAGAAGATGGTGGCCATAGCTGATTGTTATCCCCCGTCTCTAGTATTTAATGGAGAGGTGTTGAACCTCGGGCCCATGGGCCAAATCTGGGATCCTAGTTCAGCCCTCCAGGATTCCTCACATGGCCACTCCCCTTCCCCTGGTTTCAATTCCTTTTGCCCAATCGCTGATTCTTTGGTGGTTTCCTGGCTTTTTGGACACATTTTCTCAATTCTAAAAGGTTGAAAGTTGCAGTAAAAACGTTAAGCTAAAATATGCTGTGCCTTTCCCTTTTGTCTTCAGCAATGCTCACCACTGGAATTTCTGCCCCTTAGAGATTCTTCAAAATGAAATTTGATCCTTGGGCTGAAAGTGGTTCTTCAACACCTCTGATTTTAAGGTGTTCAAAGGGTTCCTTTGATCAGTTATGGCTAAGAGCCATTGATTGACCTATTCACCATGAATTTGGCTAATCCAGCCTTCCCCAACCTAGTGCTCTCCAGATGTTTTGGACTATAACTCCCAGCATTCCTGACCATTGGCCATACTTCGGGGATGGGTGGACAGAATCCAGTGGGTAGAACTGAATGTCATCCACTGTGTAGTTGCTGCTCAGCAAATGAAAGAGGCTTGCTCCCAACCCCTTTCAATGCACCCCTTTCTCAGGGAAGTTTAATGGAAGAGATGAATTAACTCCCGTAGTTTTCCCCACACCTCTCACCTTGCATCCACAAGGACTGTGAATTACAAAATTGAAGTCTTGCTCCCCATTCATTATAAGGGTGGAGAATAAGTTATTACCCCAGTACAACTCAATTCTGACTATCACCCTAATGTGGCATTACACTGTTGTGCTATTACAAGACTGTGAATTAGCCCAGGAGGGCACCAGTTTGGAGAAGGCTAATTTAGGGCAAAATAGCACTTTGTTGCTGTTATTGAACTACTGGGGGTTGGAAATCCTTGCAGACAGACTGTCAATCACCCAGAGATCTAGAGAGATAGGGTGACCATATGAAAAGGAGGACAGGGCTCCTGTACCTTTAACAGTTGTATTGAAAAGGGAATTTCAGTAGGTGTCATTTGTAAATATGGAGAACCTGGTGAAATTTCCTCTTCATCACAACAGTTAAAACTGCAGGTGCCTGCAGGATCTACACTACTGCTTTAAAGTGCTTTTTAACAGTTTTGACAACTGTTGGGGCCCAGGACACATTGCATATACAGTTTTCAAAATGTTTTCAAAGTGCTTTAAGGCACTTTAAAGCAGTAGTGTAGATCCCCACTCTAGTATAGCTCCTGCAGCTTTAACTGTTGTGATAAAGAGGGAATTTCACCAGGTTCTCCACATATACAAATGACTCCTGCTGAAATTCCCTTTTCTATGCAACTGTTAAAGATACAGGAGCCCTGTCCTCCTTTTCATAGGGTCACCCTAAGAGAGAGAGAGAGAGAGAGAGGAAAACACACACACACACACCTTTCTTTAGAAAGAAATTGTGTAAAGTTCTTATCCTTCTGTACCTAATAATTTCCCCCAATTGCTCTCTTGGGACATACATTTTCTCTCAATCGCTCTGGCTAATCTTTCATTCTACCCCACCTCACCCCCTGCCTTTTAAGGCAGCAATCGTTTTGCTCTTTTACTTGGATGTAAGCCTCATAGAACACGGTGGGCTTATTTCCAAGTAAGCATGCATTACATTAGAGCTGTAAGACTGCAGTCCTATACCCCACACACACTTGACTAAGAAGTAAGCCCTCATTGAACTCAATTACTTCAGAGTAGACACATCTAATCATGGGCTGCATTAGAAGGATGCACTTCTAACAATATAAAAAGAACCCCGTTTGAACTTGGGGTGATCTACATGGGCAATTTAGTGTGGAGTGAGCGCACACCAGGGATGTCACCAGCCCCCAGCAACAGTGCAGCTTGACGCTCATAAAGGCACGTGTTCTCAAAATCCTTTTAGTGCATCTTTTCCCCTTAAGTGCGGTTCCACTACAGTGTGCCCCACTCTTCCAGATCACCCATGTAAATTGGACGTAGATCCAACCAATTACCCCTTCCCGAGGAAGTCCTCAGGCAGGGATAATTGCTTGGACCTAAAGAAAAAGAGGAGCAAGGTGCGGCAATCCCCCTGGGTTTGGCAAAAAGCAAGGCAAATGCATTGAAATCAGACTTGTATGTGAGTTATTTGGTGTTTTACTGTGCATGTCCATATGGTATTCAAGTGAAAACATATTAAGATGGAGAGATTTGCTCTGTTTATGAATGGACAATAAAAGGTCTGCATGCATTCCATTAGTAATTTAACTTTCAGCAGCACATCTTAAGACAAATAACAGATGAAATAGCTGAAACATCTAACTTCGTTATATCAGGCAATTGTATGAAGAAAGTCTTATTATTCCTGGCTTCTCCTAGTCTCATTAGCAACCTGAAAAGACCGGATTTCAGCCCATATAACTGCTGGGTGGAAATGCATTTCACAGCAGTAAAGGCATCTGCTTCCTTTAGTTCAAAGTATCTGCTATGTTTTGTTTGAATTTAAATTGGTCTTAAAAGTTGCAAGGGAAAGGTGTTTAGTCATCCATACTTTACATTTTTCGGTGCAGGTCAATCAGCAGTGGACTTTAGATACATTTCTCCAATACGTGCACGCCAACTTTCTTTCTTTTATGGCTCTGTGAATGAGTTTGCTTGTGGTTAACACTTCAAACACCTGGGTGGCTTTATCAAATGATGTGGCATTTAATTCATAAAACTGCTGTTAACATTGTATTCTGTCGCAGTACATGCACCAATTACCTCCTCCTTTTTCACAGAAGAAAAGTTTATGAATGGATGAGTCATCAGCATAGAGATTAAGATAGCAAAAGGAAGCACTAGATATGTACAAATATTTAATGTTGCTTCTACCAGCTTATGCACACACCTGGTGACTTTAAGCAAACAAAAAACTGTCCCAGCCAATGAGGAAGAACTACAAGACACTGGCTGCTTTGTTTTTCATGTAATACAAAAGAATTTCATGGAAAACTTTGGGTTACGTGGATGATACATTTCTTGCAGCGTGGCTATGCGCTTGCACAGAATCCCATTTGTTTCTGTGAGTTTTGCACAGAAGAGCATTTTGTGTGTGTGAAGGAGTGTGTGTTTCAATTTCTAACATTTCTTTCACAACAAATGACAAACCAAAAGGCTGATGTTTGTTTCTTAATAGTAGTGAATGAAACAAATGAGCATTATTTCATTTGTGTGCTGGCAGTGTTGGACACTGCCTATTGTATACACTTTTAATGATTTTAATCTTGTACACCATCTTGACAGGGTTTCACCTTTAAAGGTGGCCTAAAATAATGTTAATTAAATTAATTAACAAACAAATAAAACAATCAATTTCCATACTTCCCTTAATTGGCAGGGATAGCCTTGTATTGCTATAGCTTTCTGCCAATTTCTATTTGTTTTGAAGATCATCTATTGCAGACAAAAGTTAAGGTTGCCTAAGGTGCATTCAACTTTATACCAATGTCTGATAACTGGCTAAATAAAAAATGGACATTTTAAATGCAATTATTAAAATGCTAGGCTGCAGTGTTGGCAAAAGAACATAGCCCTCATTTTTACAATTTGATGGTTTGCTTCCGCGTCCATTGGCATCATGGAAGCTGTTGTACAGAATCAGCCATTCTGTCGTGGTAATTTTCTGACATTTCTTAAGAGAAAAAGAAATGCTTGGAATGTATTATCTATGACTAAAGGACAACATTAGCATTATTCATCTAGACATTTCCCTTTAGCAAAGAAAGTGCCCTTTATTCAAGGATCTCCCAGGCTCATGGAATCTAAAGGGCAAAGGGATAAAAAGGATGGAATGAAGGAAAAAAACATTCTTGAAGATAAAAAGCAGTTCAAAGCTGTAATGATGTGTGCAGATACGCTGCTTAGACCCTACTGAAGTCAATAGGATTTAAGCATCGGAATTGTGCATAAGATTGCAACACAAGCTGGGGATACAAATGACAAAGGCCTCCAAGACAACTTTCATTGTTTATTCTGTTTCAGTCATTTGCATAGGTAATTTCTAGCATAAATTTGCCTGTAGGTTCATCAGCTTGTTTCATTATCTCTTCGGTCAGAATGGGCTAATACCAGGATGTAAAGATCTATAAAGGTTTGGAGCAGGTGAACAATGCTTTGTGTTAAATAAAGCAAACTGAATTCTGTTATGAGCTTAATCATACAATAAGATTAATGGCACTGCAAAGCGATTAGATATTTAAGAAAGAGTGGCAAGTCATAGGAGGGAGGATATGGGAACTATGTTGTGAGAAGATGATAATCTTTTAAAGTTCTTTGAGAGTGTCTACAAGCATGTGGCTTAGGGTAATCCAGTGGAGATGATCATACTTGGTCTTTCAAAAAGCCTTTGACAAAGTACCTCATCAAATGCTCCTGAGTAGACTTAGCAGATCCATCCTCTTATGGAGTGGTAACAGGTTAAAAAACATGAAGCAACAGAAAGTACCCAAGAAATCAATATTTCTCGTAATCTATGGAAGTAAGAAGTTGGGTCTTCCAAGGATCTGCATTGGGACTGGTGCTTATTAACTTGTTCTTTAATGTTCTGCAGTCAGAGGCGAACACATGAGGTGCCCAACTTATAGGATGACAAAAAAAAACCTTCCAGGCTGGGGAAAACAGTGGTGAACTTCAAAAGTATGGTGAAAAGGAGGACAGGGCTCCTGTATCTTTAACAGTTGCCCAGAAAAGGGAATTTCAGCAGGTGTCATTTGTATGTATGCAGCACCTGGAGAAATTCCCTCTTCATCACAGCAGTTAAAGCGACAGGAGCCCTGCCCTCTTTTGTATCTGGTCACTGGAGAGCTTTATACTGTTAGTTGTGCAGACTTTATACTGTTAGTTTTACCCTACCCTGTGCCTGCTTACCCTACCCTGTGTCTGTTTGCATTCTCTTCCCCTCCTTATTGTTTTACTATGATTTTATTAGATTGTAAGCCTATGCGGCAGAGTCTTGCTATTTACTGTTTTACTCTGTACAGCACCATGTACATTGATGGTGCTATATAAATAAATAAATAATAATAATAATAATAATAATAATAATAATAATAATAATAATTTAACTGCAGTGATGCAGTTAACTGCAGTTTAACCAGGTGCTGCATGCATACAAATGACACCTGCTGAAATGCCCTTTTCTATACAACTGTTAAAGACAGAGGAGCCCTGTCCTCCTTTTCATATGGTCACCCTATTTAAAAGGAGCTCACCAAGCTTGTTGAGTAGAAACAAAATAGCAAGTGCAGTTCAATGTAAATCAGTATAAAGTGATGCATGTTCTGAAATAATGTGTGAGGGGAGATTTACACTAGCTAGCCATACCCACATCCCCTGACCACAGAGGAATCACTTCCCACCACCTGTAGATGCAGCCAGGATGGAAAAGTTCTATGAGCATGAGATGTCTTTGTGTAGAGCTTTCAGTTAACCCCTTCCCTTGTGTGGAGGACATCTATGTTTATACATCAATATGCACGTGGCCTGGCCCCAGAACCTTCCTCATGCGTTCATGGAGACAGTCATCTGAGCAACCCGGCTATGACAAATCATTGCTGAACCTCCAAGCCAAAAAGGGGATTGCACCAAATAACCTTATCTAGAAGCTGTTTGGCTCAACTAGGAATGTTGGAGAAATCTGCAACAGATTCAAATGAGTTCTCTCAACACCACCACCCCACCCTGCCACACACCAGGAATGAATGTAGTAGCCAGTATAAAATCTAGCGCCTGGAATTAGCAAGTCTTAAAACATGTAACCTCTGGTAGTTAACCTTCAGGTCAGACATTTACATACATGGTGTGTGAGAGAGATAATAAAGACCTTGTCAAAACTGACTCTATTGGGAGGACATTTAAGAAATACTGTAACACTTCTGGGTGTCTCACAAAAAGCCAGAAGGAAATGAATGTTATGCATTGAGAAGACTGGTATGAAATGCTGCATAAAAAGGCCTTAGGAAGTTTCCTTTCATATTTGTTTTATCTAACATAGATATCTACAGGATAAAAAGAAGTTGAGTGCAGAATGATCCCATCTTGAAACTACATTCTTTGACTTGGAAGTTTGATCTAAATAGTTCCATGATTTATTTATTTATTTAAAAAATTATATCAACTGATGCCTGAAGAAAGTCAGTTTAATGTTTAGCTTATGACCCATTTTATCCAACACTGGGGAAGATACTTTTAATGCACCTCAATTGTTGGTGCTGTTGATAGCTGGTGATTGTACGGCCACATATATTGATTCTGTGATCCAGCTCATATTGTTGAAGCTTCTGTATGCAGAGAAACCCTGTGAATGTACCACACAGAGAAAGTGATAGTGACTGACCTAGCATATCTAGAACTACTGGCGCTGTTTTCTGAGCATGAGTGCAGCAGCCCATTTTGAGTGTATTCACAGAGCTATTGATTGATAAAATCACTGTACTGCATATATTCTTTCCATGGAAAATGTGTAGTCTTGCATATTTGCAGTGAATATCATACATGATTTGCTTTTATATTCATGATGTCTCAGAGTAATTCAAGGAACTTTCAATGGGTCTGAAGCAGCTTCTTTTCTTCTGGCCAGAGCATTCCCTTAGCAGTTTTACCAGAAGTCTCCTGCCTGTGGAAAGGAGGGCAAAGGTGATCTTTGCTGATTCCCCTTCCCCTGTGGCTCCCAGTGTCACCTCCCATTCTATTCCAGACAGTCCTTCAAGGGGTTGTTTGGGAGAGGGGCACAGGGGACTGCCGTGGGAGGGGGAACCGATGAAGGCCACCACCGCTTCCGTTCCATCAGTGGGAAACTGTCATTTCATTCGGCACTGGCGAAAATGCGCAAATCCCCCCCAAATGCACAACCCCCCAAATGCACATTTTCATGCTTTAGCTTATGGGGGAAATGCGCATTTTCAGCCAGTGTTTCTTTTTAATGTACTTTTCTATGACTAAATTTGCATAAATTTTCAAAAAATGGTCCACAAGTCCACGGAATCTGTGTGAATCATGAAATGCTGGTCCCCTGCAGAATCTGCAGGTCAGATTAATAGAAATCCAAACTAATTTGATTCTGTTGCAGATTTCTCCAACATCCCTACCCTTGATTGATCGTTTGTGTACCAAATGTGAAACAGTGTACCCTCTAACTGCAGAGCTCACTTCCCTGACCATTAATGAAAAATTGAACCTAATCGTATCCCGGGAGTACTGTAAAAATATTCTCATGAAGACTGGATTGCAATGGCAGGGATTAAGCAAGCCCTTAGACAAACTTCTCAAAAATGAAACATCCACATTCAGAGGCCTGCATTACCTTTTTGCAGATTATGAAGCAGTGCGGGCAAGAGAGGATGGCTATGTCCAGTAGGCCTCACTCATGAGCTTCCTAATGCTGGCTGGCCACTGTTAGGGGTGGAGTGCTGCAGTGGGCGCATGGTTGTCTTGATCCAAGATATCTTGGTCATGTTGCAATCATGTTCAGAGTAAGTATTGTACCTCGTCCTTAGCCAACAGCACAGAACAATCTGGATTATTTGACAGGGGAACAATGGTTAATTTTCAGAGAATATTTTCACAAGTACTTTGTATGTCCCAGGAATGAACCCTCTCCTTGAAAATAGGCACTGCAGCTAAATCCTAACTGAAATTAAACCCTAGAGGAGATGAGTTGTTGTTTTGTTGAAAAAGTATGTATTGGCATGGTTGTTTGATTCTACAGATAGATGCAAGATTATATTTCTAGTGTATTTCCAACATCCCCAATCAGCAACCAGGTTGGAGTGATGGGAGTTGTGATGGGAGTTGTAGTCCAACACATCTGTAGGGTGTCTGGTGGGGAAAGTTGCTATAGTGTAATTGGGTGGAGTCATAGGGACACCTGTCCTGGGCAGAGGAGTCCAAAACGGCCATTAAAGACCATGTAGTATATTGATATTTTAAGACAACTTAAAATGATGTGATTTTCAGTATGGAATAATTGATTATGATTGCCAAAAATGGAATATATACATTCAGAGGCAATTTCTCAGTCTAACCTACCTTACAGGATTGCTGTAAGGCCAAGAAGAGGGGAGCCATGGGTAGTGCCTTGAGCTCCTTGGATGAACAACAGAATATAAATAAATATAATGGATTGGATCCAACCTTATCCAGACTTTGTCATGCATAGAGTACGCCAACTGAAGTAAATGGGATTTAAGTTAGTCATGACTAAATTATGCCTTATTGATTTCAATGGCTCTACTCTATGCATGATTAAATCTGGAACCAATACAATGAGCTGGATCCAGAGTTTTCATTGTGTTCCATCAAGAAGATTCCTGCTGGCAGAAAGCAGGGTATCAGATTTTCACTGATTTCTTCTTGCCAGCTAGAACGTCACCTCTCCCACTTTTCTGGAGGGTCCCCAACCCTCTGTAATGCCTTTTGGGAGGGGGAAATAGGGGATCACTTATGGAAGGAATCCTTCTGTGTCTAGGAGTTTTTGCTGTAGCCAGCCCAATAAATTGGAATTTCATCAGTGTACGCTTGAAGTTCCACGGTCACTTCAATGTGTCCTATGCATAGAATTGGGAACCTCTCACAGGGCCAGTTTATGTATTGGCTTGCATGTGCATTCTACAGTCTTCCCTCTACTGGAAGAACATATAAATTCTTACATTCATAATCCACTCTCCTTCCCCCTGCAATCCATTTATTACTTTTTTTGTGGCAGACATATTGTAAGGGTGAGGGATACCAGTTTTAAGATGTGTGTACATCTTATTTAACAAATGGGGAGGCCTGCATGAATCTGAGGTTCTCACTCATAGCCCTCTATAGGGAGTAAGTCTATGTAAACCAATTGCTGGGGAACCTGGGTGGGAGGATGCTGTTGCACCCATGTCCTGCTTGTGGGCCCCTGGTCAACAGCTGGTTGGCCACTGTGTGAAAAGAATGCTGGACCCTTGGTCTGATCCACCATGGCTCTTCTTACATTCTTATGTACAGGTACAGCATTATGTGTTGGGTTCATGTGTGAGCCAGCCCTTCATTTTAAGGAATTGTCTAGCTGCCAGGACAGTGGTGCAAATTGTGAAAACATGTGAGGAATATCTTTGCTGTGGCAGTCGAGCGTCCTACAAGTTTTTGTCTATCCTCTTTCCCCAGCTTCTGTTCTTCAGCATTTCCACAAATACTGGTTTTCTCTCTCTCTTTTTCATCATGGGCTCCACTCTACCAAAATGTTGCAAGAATTGTCTCTATTCCAATAGATCATAATCAGAGAAGAATTTAAAGTGTTTTCTTAAGATGGATAATTCCGACTCTCTCTGTGCATGTTGTGTGTATGCACATACCCAACTGGTAAAATCAGTGCAGTATTCTAAAATCTGACCTTGTGCATATAGATGTCAATGCAATGATATGCCCTTTCTATTGTCAAACAGAATTCTTTATCTGGGCAGTTTATGCTACCTGCCACTTTCTCTTTTTTGATGTATTCTCCTCTTCCACCTTCCCACGTGGAATTCCTTTCATAGCTGTTTTATATGATTATGTAATTGGCCACTTCTGCGGTGAAAAGCAAGCGCTCAGGCTGTGCCCTGCATGTTTACCCTTCACCTGTAAAGAGAGTTTCATTCAGAAGAACTTGCCATTGTTTCTTTGTCTTCCCATGGGAAAGCTTCGCTTTTGGAAGCTAGTCAATAAATGCAAGGTATGCAAAGCATGACTTACATTTGCCAAAACCTTTGTTGATGGAGAATAGTTACCACCAGTCACGTTATCTCTTTAGTAGAAAAGCCCAGGGATTTGAATGCATTCTCCTGTGAACTCCGGCTTGATTTCTTGACAACCCAAGCAATTGTTAGGCTCCCTTATTTTGCTGTATCAGTGTTCTTTATTTCCCCATGGATTCAAACAGGGCCTTGAAAAGGATATCAGGGACACACCTTAGTTAATGCGTTCTCAAATGCCCACTGCTTCCGATGAATAAGAGTAATGACTGTACATGCACAGTCATGCATTAAAAGAAGAACGTCATGATGTGATGTGACTCCTGGTTCACCATATGGACTTCCACTTAATATTTTAAAGGCAAAAAACCAACCAACCAACCAAACGTGGAGTTAAGGTTATGATCAAATGGATGAAACTGAGATGGAAGCAGGATGAAGGAGAACCATGGGCATGAATGGGAGAGGGCACTTCCTTGGAAGTAATTTCCATTGAAAATAAGGGGGCTTCCTCCTTCCAGGTAAATGTGCATTAAATAAAGTTGAATCTAACATAGTGACATCTGGGCACATTCCAGCCGAAGTTAAGTACTACTCAGTGACATTAAACATGTGCTCCACTCTCTCCCAGAAGCTTCCTGACACTTGCACGTACTTAACATTAGCTGGACTGTGTCTCTTATTGAATACTGCTCTCTTTCTATGGGTATGTCTTCACCAGGTCATTTTCCTGTGATCTTCCACTGAAAATGGCATTAACACCTGGTGTAGACTCTACCCCACCTCTTATCGTAGGCTTCCTGGTGCCTCCTAGGTGTGTTGGCCTGCAATTCCCATCATTCCCATGGAATGATGGGAGTTGCAGTTCAGCTAGGGATGTATGCAAAATTCATTTGAGTTCATTTTTGATCAGGATTTACCTGATTGGTACCTTCCTGACTGAACACGGACTTGACACAATCTGCTCTCAAAGTCCATACTTTTCAGAGTTTACAATGTCATTTGTGGATTCCCCCCAAAATAAATTCGACAGCATGCGTACATTTGAAAAATGTGCATGAAAAATGCACACAAATACACTTTACTCAATGGGCTAAGAACATGACCATCTCAAAGATGTGCACATTTGATGCACACAAAAATACACATGAATTTTCATGCAAAATCCACCACCCCCTCCAAGTTTGTAATCTTATACAGATTCAAGTCAGAATGATCTTTGAGATGGAATTTGGAGAACTTCAGTGAGCTTCAGTTTTGCTGATTTGCACACCCCTAAATTCAACATGTCTGGAGAGCATCAAGTTGGGGAAGACTGACCTTTCCTTTCACTGATTGTCTCTGCCTAGCCCTTTCCTTCCTGGGTTGATGCATGATATCCTGGTGTCATTAGTAGGTTTGTTGCGTGAATGTCTTTACCATTTGGAAGAACCTCCTGCTATTAGTTTAGACCAGTCTGTTTTGAGTTCCCCTCATTCAGGCCAGTGTCCCATTCTCCCTCTTTGATCATGAGAACCTTTTCCCCTTTTAAACTGTCAAGATCATTGTGGACAAAAATGGCCATGGACACTTTATTAATTGTGGGAGACCAGGCCCAGAGCGTTGATGGTTTAGTGGTGAGGTCTGGATTTGAATCCCTATGCATTCAACCCTGTTAGTGCTGCCACCTCATTTTTCTGTCAGGCTTCTTGTCTTTAACAGCTATGGCAGGCAGGTACAACATGGCCCTTTCCATCCTGGGAATAGCTGTGCCTATTGAAGGTGCCTGTTGCAAATGGCTGAAAATTTTGTTTCAGTTTGTATTTTGTAAGTATTTATCAAAATTCACAAATTTCTTCACACTTGGGACAGAAAGATCTGGAGATTAAAAAGAAATCAAATGTGGGAGAAACTGAAACTGACAGTTCTATCATCCCTAAAAGAAAACACAATTGGGACCAATGATGCTGATAGTGTATAGCACTAATGAACAGTTTGTTCATCCTGCAGGGCTTGATACTCCCCAACCAAGATGCTCTAGAATCAGAGTCCTCTTTGATGAATATAAATTGGGATGGGGATTGGATCCAGATTTGGTCATCCTTAGAGTAGAGCCATGGAAATCAATGGGACTTATGGAAGTCATGACTGAGGACTTATTGATTTCAATATGTCTACTCTAAGGTGGCCTAAATCTGGACCCAACCCAATGAGTGGTGATGTTTGGGAAAAGCAGTGAGCAAGTTGGGTGCCATTTCTGACATGATACAGTGCCATTCCAAGCACCCTGAGATGTTTCCCAGAGGTCTCTGGAAGTTATTCTGCAATGGGGAGGAGTGTGGCTGAGGTGTGACATTGGGGGCCCCCAGTTGGTCATTTTTGCATTGAGCCATTTTGTAATAGCATTATTAGCACAGATAACTTAGGATGTTTCCAGATGAGGTTTTTATAGCCCTGTCGCCCTCCTTCATTCACAGAATTTTACTGGGGGCCTGTTGCCCAAATGTCAGTGTATTTCGCTTGAAAACCTTCTGTGTTTTTCACGGCATCTTCTGTCTTTTTTCTTTCTTACTACCAAATAATAATAATAATAATAATAATAATAATAATAATAATAATAAAGCCAGCATGGCTGCATGATGCCTTCTGGATGGTAGAGTCAGGAGCCCTCCATCTGGCAGCACCAAGAGAGTGTGGTTTCATTTGTATTTCTTGGCGGTCGCTTTCACTTCTAAGATGTTCTAACAGCCCACATTATATGGATCATCCACGGGACCTGTCTATATGGGATGTGAAGCCTTTGTCAATATAATCAGGCTGGAGGCCAATGTCATGTCCCAGCTGAAGCAGATATCTATCCAAAGGCCTTTCAGAGGTTAAGGCAAGAGTTCCTTGTTCCTTTTTGTAAATGTTCATGCAACTCCAGGGCGATGATGGTTGGGGCATGACAGATGAGAGGTTTAGGAAACTTGCCAGCTCTCGAATAGCTTAGAGGCTGAGTGAGAACTTCACCACAGGCATCTCTGCCAGGAGAAACAAAAAACCTAGCACACAGGAAGTAAACAAACACAAAAGGTCCACCACCTCCCTGGAAAAGGAAATGCCCTGAAAGTTCTATAGATCATGGCTTTGCTTAGCAGTATAATACCATAGCAAATGAGGGAGATGCCAAGTTTATAGTTCTCAGGGGAACAGCTCCAAAACCGAACGTCTAGAGTTGGCAGAAGGAAAAGGTGTGATTTCTTGGGGAGGGCTGAGAAAGGACTGTTCAGTGTTCCATGCCTTCGTAGCTCCAGAGCTGGGCATTGTCTGACGATCTGAATGGGAAAGGGAACTGATAAAGGAAAAGACTCTCCCTCAGGCACAGAAGCTTTACAGCACATGTGTGGAAGCTCTTTCAGCCTGAGGGCTGACATCCACTTCAGAGGAGCCACATTCCAGCGCTGGGTGGGGCTGAAGGCAAAAGGAGGCAGGGCCAAAATTGCCACCATATTTTAGCTTAAAGCTCTTACTGCCAGTAATTAGGGTGACCATATGAAAAGGAGGACAGGGCTTCTGTATAAAAGTTGGGTTGAAAGAGGAATTTCAGCGGGTTGCATACAGCACCTGGTGAAATTCCCTCTTCATCACAACAGTTAAAGCTGCAGGAGACCTGCCCTCTTTTGTAGCTGATCACTCTAGTATAGGTCCTGCAGCTTTAACCATTGTGATGAAGAGGGAATTCCACCAGGTACTGCATGCATACAAATGACACCTGCTGAAATCCCTTTTTCTATACAACTGTTAAAGATACAGTAATGAACCAGAGGAGAGGCATTTCAGGCTTTTATAATGGGGTGAGGGGGAGAGACTGCAAACAATTCCCCAGGGAAAGAAGGTAGGTCCAAGGGAAGGAGGTGTGGCCATCTGGGGAACCCTGTAGGGCAGGATTAGGATTCCAAGTGGGCCAGATTTTGCCTGTGGGCCTGATGTCCAGCTCCTATGCTTTTCAGCCAGCAACTTGAATTGTGTCTGGAAATTTACCAACAGCCAGGCAGAGTATTGGCCTTATATACTCCCATCATCTTACTTCTCTCAAGAAATGAGCTGCCAAGTTTTGTGCTGGTTGTAGTTTCTATACCAGCTCCAAGGGTAGCCTCCTATATTCTCCTGATGCTGTAATTATTGCATTATATCAGCCATAAGAAACTGACAATTGATAGGCAACATCCAACGTTGCATGAGTCCCCTAAACCTCTGGAGCAGATGTCAGAGAGGAGCAGTGGGGTGGGGTGGGGCTACAGGCAGGAGACGGACAGATGGATGCACACAGTTGGACTTCTCCCATAGTTGCACCCCAAGCCATTGTTATTATTACATCCCAAGGATCCATATGCTTCCTATTGATTAAAAACTTGTGAAGAAAACTCTGGGGAAATATCTGCAGAGGTGACCACTGACTCCTTGAAAGTGGACAGACCACATCTCTTAGAGAAGAATATTGTTGATCCATCACATCCATGACTCATGTTGAAAAACTTAAGCCAAACTATGTGTGCATAACAAAGCCCTAAGGCAATTTGAAGCGGAGCTGATCTAGGATGCTGCTTCTTTATTTCTGTTTGACACTAGTGTAAAGGAATAGGTGGTATAATTATCTTTGCCACCCTTAGATTTTGTCATCAGATGCAAGAGAAACTATTGACAACTTATAGGTGATGAGATAATAATTTATCATGATTTTTAATGTATGCGGTTGGATGTGTTCAAAACTGCCCAGAAAACTTTGTCTCCATAGGCGTTACATAAATGTTGCAAATGAATAAAATAAAATAAATACAAGATTAGGAATTCTGTTCAGGAGATGATTTTGTAAGTGTAATGCATGTTTTTGTATATGAATTTTTTGTTCGTTTGCTTGCAACACTTTTTATGTTTGTAGAGCATTGACTAGGCAACCCAAGTTCATTCTGCATTTGAAATTGTTGTTGATAATCCTTTGTTACCTTAGGGGAAACTATGCAAGCTAACATTGGACAGACATATCCTGACCCTTCTGGATGAGATGGCATTATTATGGGCTGCAGACTGCATGCTTCAAACCAAGTCAGTCTTGCTACACTTCCTTATCACCAAGAATGCTGGCCTGGGGGAAAAATGTCCCAGTGGCAAATCCAATAAAGGTGTGGCGTTGGTACATAAAACACAGAGGCTCTGTATTAATGATTTCATGGAGAACAAATAATTTCCAGGGAAAGGTGTGGTGGGACTGTGTGAGGGTACATGAAAGAATGCATGAGTGCTTCTCCTGAATGCATTTCCTTGGATGAACATTCAAACCATTTCCTTGGAATGTTCAAAAAGTCACCACAAGGTACTTTTTCATTGTCATCTGCAGGTCAGTGGTCTCATGTGACAATATCAAGTGCCTTTTACAGCCCCCCCCCCAATATTCGCAGTATGGGTACCTGGGTGGGGCTAGGAGCAGGGTGAAAGGGCTGAAGGGATAGGCCCAGAGGTGTGACCTAGAGACCGTGGAGAGACAGGGACTGGGATCAACACAATTCAGATTATAAATTAAATGCAAAGCTCCAGATGAGCAAAATGGGAAACCAAGGGCTTTGCTAGACCTGCCGGGATAAGCCGGCAGGGAGGCGGGGCGACGGCGCGCTGATGTTAGCGCGCGCTGCCCGGGCTTCCAGACGCGGGACGCACAGGGATGTTGGGATCCCTGCAGCGTCCGCCATTTTTTTTTTTAAGTTTAAAGTGGCCACGTGCGGCCCGAAGACTGAGGAGAAGGTAAGGTTTTTTTTAGTTAAACACCACCTCCATCCGCTCCTGATCCCTTCCTGATCTTTCTCTCCCTCCGTGTCCCATGTGTCGTCTCTCCTCCTTCTGCCTCCGTGTGTGTGTGTGTTCTGTGTCGTCTCTCCTCCTTCTCCCTCTGTGTGTGTGTGTGTGTGTGTTCTGTGTTATCTGTGCTCCTTCTCCGTCCGTGTGTGTGTGTGTGTGTTCTGTGTCGTCTGTGCTCCCTTCTCCCCCCCCGGGATCTCCCCCCCCGGCCGATGTACTCGTGAGTAAGCGAGTAGCCGCAAAAAGCCACGGAAGTCTCTAGACGTTCCGCAGCTCCGGCCTGAGGCGACTTCGCTTATGGCGCGTTAGAGGAGGCTTCAGTGCGGCCTGTAGCCAGATTCCCCTGTGCGTCATGTGGAAGCACAGCAGGGAAACCGGCTCTCAAGGCGCGCTAAGGCCTCGTCTAGGAACGCCCCAAGTTGCATAATACAAGGAATACACATAGGCCAGATCTACACCAAGCAGCATATAACAC
This sequence comes from Elgaria multicarinata webbii, assembly GCF_023053635.1. Taxonomy (NCBI): domain Eukaryota; kingdom Metazoa; phylum Chordata; class Lepidosauria; order Squamata; family Anguidae; genus Elgaria; species Elgaria multicarinata. The sequence goes on from NC_086172.1 coordinate 110,340,885, forward strand.
CATGAAAGTGGTTTGAAAATGGTATATGGCATGTGTCATGGCCCCCAACAGTTGTCTGTGCGCTTCAATACCATTATAAAGCAGTAGTGTAGATCCTGTCTGTATCTACTATATATATGAGCTATATCGTTAATAAAATAAATGACTATACCACTTAGACCAGGGGTAGGCAATGTAGTGGCTGTGGGCACCAACATGCCCCCATTTACATTTCTTGGCCCCCACCCATTCCCACTTAAAAATAAAATAAACACATGTTCTTACCAGCAACTGGGATTGCTGTGAAATAGGTTTCTGTTGGTTTTGGAAAACTGGATTCAAAGGAGTTGTTTAGTGTGTACTAGTCTTTGGGTGGGTTACTTGTCTTTGGCATACCTCCCATAGCAGCCAGGATAGTTTCTGAAATTGCCAAATGCGCCCATGCCCCCAAACGCTTGGTTATTGCTAATTCAGACCATGGTCCCATTTTACAGCTGACAAATCTTGTGGCACAGCAATAAGGCTAAGGGGTGGTTAGCCTGTAGCAGAATCTTTTGCTCATCCCTACCAGTGGTACAAAGTGATTTGTCCAAGCCCAGTGGCAGGGCAGTATATTTTGAAGTGCAGATGCTCATCGTGACAGTTTTCATAGCCCTGCCCCAAATTGCAGATCCACATCAACAAACCAGTCCTAGTAGTTTTCATCTGTACCATGGCCAGGTTGTTTCTAAAGCAATTGGGTCTTAGTGGCCCATTCTAGAGCAAGCCACCCCAATATTACAACATTACAACATGGATAGTTCACAACTAGGGATGTATGGATTGTGTTAAAGCTGCTCCGTGTATTGTTAAGCATCTTTTATTCCACTGTCTGATCACTAACGGATTTTTTTTAAAGGGATGTACGAGAATTTTGTTCCACGCGTGCAAGTGTGCTTTACCACAAGTGTGCATTAGTGCTAATGTGCATAGGGATGTTGTGACCACCCGACTGGGTCTGGGAATCCGGCATTTCCCTCCCTCCCCCACATGTCCCATCCAGACCCAGTCACTGCTCCTGGAGTGAGTGCAGACCCCACTCAAGTGCCCGCAAGGCCCCTAGAGTGCTCAACAGTTATTCACTCCCCCGCCCCATCAATGGTGACTGCCATTGACGCAGCAGGGGGAACTGTGCAATTTCTGGAGCCTCCGTAAATTGCACACTTCATCAATGGCAGCTGTGTAGGCCACATTTACGCAAGGTTAAAGGCATTAACAGAGCATTTGCACCATTACTCTTGCATAAATGGGGGAAGTGTGCAATTGACGAAGGCTCTGGAAATTATGCAATTCTCCTGTTGCATCAGTGGCGGCTGCTACTAACGCAGGCAGGGAGTGTACAATTTTGGGCGTGACACCGGGCAGCTGCAGAGCGCTCACCGGGCTAAGCTGAGTCTCAGAAGCGGCGGCGACAGGGTGAGTGCCTGCCGAGGCAGTCAGGGGTGAGTTCTCCCACCCCTAAATGTGCATTAATGTTAATGTGCATTAGCACAAATACGGATTTGTGCAAATCCCTCCTTCCAAAAGTTAAAAAATGGTCCACAAGTCCATGGAATCTGTGTAATGTGGGAAAAGCCAGTACCCGATGGAAACTGCAGGTCAGATTCATAGAAATTTGAACTTATTTGAATCTGTTGCAGATTTCTCACAGCTATATATATTGTTGCTGAGAAAATTCATTCCCTGCACCATCTACTGTGAGGACTGCAGCGAAGCTCAGAGGGAGCAGGTGATTCTGAGGGGCTTGCAGATGATGTCAGTGTCCCTGCTACTCAAAGAAGTGCCAGCACTGTGTCCCTGTGAGCCCTGGCTCTGCTACAGCTTGCCCTACGTCTCAGTGCAGCCACGGCAGAGTATGCTGGCAGGCAGCCCTTCATGCTGACCACTCCCCATTTCATAAACCCCATTTGGCTGCCTTCTAACGCAATATGTCTTCCTCAGGACATCCTCCCTCCGAGGACGGCAACAAGGGAGAGGGCCTTTTCAGTGGTGGCCCCCCAATTCTGGAACAACATCCCCAATGAGGCTCACCTGGCACCAACATTGTTATCTTTTCGGTGCCTGGTCAAGACTTTTCTCTTCTCCCAGGCACTTAACAGCATACGTTGAGTTTTTAACTGACCCAGAACAGATGGATATTGTATGCAATCTGTTTTTATGCTTTTTATGGTTTTAAATTTTGTTTATTTGTTTTTAATGTTCTGTATTTTAATATTTGTAAACTGCCCAGAGAGCTTCGACTATGGGGCAGCATATAAATGTAAATAGTAATATCTGACATTTATGTTAGAAATTATGATCTACCTAGTCTCTTCCTAGCCCTAATCCTTTAATATAATTTAATGTATGTATTTGGGCACAATACATACATACATTTATTTGGGCACAATACATACATATATTATTATTATATTAATAATAATATATTTGTTACCCGCCTCTCCCTCTGGATCACTGTCAGTCTGCTCCCAAAGAGAGTTGTCCTTGCAGGAGAGATGCATGTGGCTTATCTATCTATTATCTAAGATATTTCCATCCCTACAACCATACAAAGTGGTTTACAAGCCTAAACTAATCTTACAACTAAGCAATCCAGTCAGACACTCTACCACACAAATGCTGCCCAGGATGATCCAATTTCTTACCTCCCACCACTCTTTCACATACGGGAGTGGAACAAAATCACTCGTAAATGCATGCATTCATGTCCCAAGGTGGACATCGCAGCCCTGTTTATTTTCTTTCCAAGGAAGCATGAAAAGTTTTACATTATGTCTGCTTGCGAATTCCTGGTTGCTCGGGAGTGTCGGCGGGGTGGGGGTGGGGAGGGAGTGGAGTCACTTACAAGCTTGTAATTCTGCTATGGGCCAGTGGCAAGCGGGCAAACATCCTCCCTCCCTCCACAGTATCCAGGGGGAAGTACTTTGTCATAAGTGGCAGAGAGCGTTAAATGGCCAGTCCAGCTAGGCTAGGTCCAGAGAAGGCAACACATATGGAAACCCCCTCACGCCTGCCATCAGGGAGCTATTTCAAGGAAACCAAGAGGTAATCGTTTCCAGCCATCAAGGAGCCTCGCATTCAAATTCATTTTTCGACCCGATATTCCAGTAGCTAAAGTTTACTCGCACTGTTCTTTGCCTAGCCACAGGAATTAGGTATGCATGAGCACATGTTTGACCACAGAACTTATTATTCGTGTTTTCAGTTGGATGTATATTCAAATCGGTGATCTGGAGAATTCCAAGGATCCCTCCCTCTATAACATTCTTGGCTTTTTATCTGACTAAAAAGTTCACTTTACACCAGGGGTGTAAACTTCACTTTACACCAGGGGTGCAGAGCTGCAGGCGCAAGGGGCCAAATCCACCCTAGCCAGAGTCCTACTCTGGCTCTCTGGAGTTTCCCAGAAGGCCATGCTGCCTTCCCTTGGTCCCACCCTCTCTCCCCTGGCCATCGGTTGTTTGATGCTTTTGTGCAGTTTCTCCCCACCCCGCCACACACATTCTAATAGGTTGAAAGGCCTCTCTTATGGGCTTCTTTACTGGCAGTGAGAGCACTAAGCTAAAACATATTTGCATTTTGGCCCCATCCACCAATGGAATACAGCCCCTGAGATCTTCTCTGAAATAGAATTTGACCCAGGGTCAAGGGGAACAAGTACTTCATCTTTTCTCCACTTGGAATTTCCCAGCTCCAAATTGTCTCTGGGTGAGTTTCTCCCCCCTCCCCCAATGCTTTTGAATGTGAGGTAACTGCAGATAGAAAAAAAGATTAACCACTTCTGCCCCCTGCCTCTTCTCTTCTTATCACACCTGGCTGTTCCTCATTGGCCTGTTCCAGACAACACGCTAAACCATGCTGCTTAACCACAAAATGGTTAACGGAATTCCGTTAACCATTTTGTGGTTAAGCAGCATGGTTTAGCGTGTTGTCTGGAACAGGCCATTGAAAGGGTCTCATCTGGTTATTGTTATAGCTATTTCATGTAAAGTGTAGCTTGGCATTCAAAGTCGATTTAAAATTAAAGCTTTTGATTCAGATCTATGCTTGAAGGCTGCAGATTTTGTTCATTGTCGGTGCTGGTGACCTTGTGGAGAAAATACTGGAAGTATGCTCTAACTCTAAGAGCTATTAACAACATCCTAGAAGAAAGACTACCTCTAGATGCAGAGTTGGTCTTTTTAACATTTTTAAAGGGGAAGGCATATCAAGATAAACAACAACAACCCCCCTTTCATTCAGCAGCTGGGATATTATATTCTAAGTATTGGAAAAGTAAACGTAATCCCTAGATGGAGGGAATGGTACATTAAAAATTAGGGGGCCTGGCAATTTGAAGCCAATTAAAATGGTATGTTTGGGTTAACCAAGGGGTATATATACTACAAATTGGTTTGAAATTGAGTGGAAATGTGTTAAACTTTATTAGAATGAAACACACACATAACACGCACACACACACACACACACTGATAAATGGAAATCCCTTTTCCTTGCTATAGTAATTGGCTCTTCTTCTTCTTCTTCTTCTTCTTCTTCTTCTTCTTCTTCTTCTTCTTCTTCTTCTTCTTCTTCTTCTTCTTCTTCTTCTTCTTTTCCTCTCCCTCTCCCTCTTCCTCTTCTGTTCTTTCCTCTTATGTGGAAGCCCTGAACTTACAGAGTGGTAATGTTCATTTACTGACTTCATTCATCCTTTCTTGTGTATTTATATTAGGAAAGGGGAAAGACGGCCTGACAACTAAGCCACCGAGGGCATATAATAATTTTTCAGCAACCATTGCCCTTTCAGACTCATTATATATAACAGCTATTACTTCTGGTCCAGCACTCCTCCAAGCATGCATGGTACATTCTGTAGTAATAGCCCCTTGGTTGTCTGGCACAATTTGAATTAGTTCAATAATACTGCATGGCACTTGATAGTGAGGATCGCTAACATGCAAACAGGTGTGAGATGAAGGAGGTAATTGGTCAGTTGGCTGCTGACATTATAACAGCACTCTAGGTAAATTTGTTGTACTGGCGGAAGAGATATTTGGGGCTGTTTCCGAGGTGAAAGGTTGTAACTTCTCCAATGTCTTTCTAACACTCTTTCTACACCATCATTTTTTGGAGGGATCATCCCTGTATGTCCAAATGGGGACCCCTGGATCAGGGAGGAATGATCCCTTTGTTTCCCCAGGATAACGAAGTCCTCAGTTATCCTGGTTTTACATGTGGTCCTGGGACGATCCTGAGGACCGCAGGCAGTGTGGGCTCCCATCCCAGCTTCTTCCCTCTTCCCTGTGAGTAGTGGGGGTCATCAGAGGAAAGGAGCCAGGACTGGGGGGAGACCAGGGCCCTTGGGGGTGAGGTGGGGAGCGGGAGCTGGGCTTTTTCCCCTTGCCTTTTAATTTCTGCTGGAGTGTGAGTGCACTCCAGCAATGGCCCTTTAAAAAAAATGGTGGCCACAATGGGCACAATTCCTGTGACATCGCATGGCCCGTTTAGATTGAGGGTGATGATCCTGGAAGAAGGTAAGTCTGGGATTGCCCCCTCTCCCTCCCTCTACACCTGTAGGTGTAGAAAGGGCCTAAGTTCTGATTCTTTTCTCTCTCACACTGGTTTGTTAGAAGAATCTACATGCTGACAGACAGAAATATAGATTGTCTGAATGTTAGTCATTATACAGAGGGCATCTACACCATAAATAGAAATATCACTGGTTTCTCTCAGCAGAATGAGCTGTTTGAATGCTAGGTTCATGGCAGCACATGTGGCACAATGGGGAGATTAACCAAAGGTTTTATTAAAGGAAGGACCACACCCTACTTAGGAATAGTTCCCATATGAAGTATAAACACTGCAGGGAGCACAAAACCAAGGATAATAACCTCACTATAACTATATCAAACAAAGGTGGTTTCCCTCCTGCTCTCTGAAATTTACCCTGGGACAAACGTGAAGAAGGTAACCTCACATAGCTTCCATGACTAGCTTCTCCGTATTTGTGCTGGGTTGAAGCAGAAAAGGGAGCTAGTATAATATAATGGTGTAAAATAATAATTTCTTTTGCTGTGTTGTCTTTTATGGCAAGAAAAATAACTCAATGAAAGACGAATGAAATTCACCTCTACTATGAATACAATAAATATGGTAAAATGGTGTATACTTGATAAGTAGTAACACCCTTCTGTTGCTGCTTGTTGAAATGTGAGCTTATTTCACGGCAGAGCTGATGACATAGACAAAATATTCACCCCACCCCAACTGTACTCCTGTTTCACAAAGCCAAAGCCATTCAGTCTGTACATGATTTGTAGCCCACGTAATACCTTGAGTTGAATTGTCTGAATATGTACTTTGGCATCTGGAAAGAGTACAGTATTTATGCAAGTTAGGATGCCTGCTGGCATGCATGCCTAGAAGACTGACTAAACTATTACCATGCAGATTAGAAAGGCTCCTTCATGGCTGCTATTATCTATCAGCATCAGGTAAACACGTACTTCACAATATGTTTGCATTTCAAAACACGTGACTTGTTTCCGCAAGGATTCCATCCCCATATACAAGCAAATGTATATTTGAGGATACTAAATAGACCAAGAGAATGTATTAATTTTGTTCAAGATGAAAGATACTTCAAATGGGTGCATTTAAATATTTTTACCTAGCGTTTCCCCTGGAGAGCTCAAAACAGCCCCAAACAAGGATAAAACCATAAATTAGCCATTTTAAACAATGGCTGTTTCTGCACCACCTGCTACTGCCAGCAAATTTGCCATGGTGGTGACAAAACTTCCATCAATTTTGCAAAGAAACAGGGCATACAGGGAGGGCATGCCTTGTTTGCAAGCATAATCACGCTTCCTCAAGCTTCCCAGAAACACAATTTTGCTTGGAATCCCAGCACACACTCCCCTTGCACCTTGTTTCCCGTGATTGCCATGATTTTTCTTGCCACTGCCACCACAGAGGCTAATTTAGCTGCTAATTTCACAGCTGCAGCAAATGTGGTGGTGGTGTGAAATGCCTCTGCATGTTGCCCACAATAAAACATTACGAGCGCAATCCTATATTTGTTTCAACAGAAAAAAAGTTCTACAACTCCCAGCATTCCCCAGCCAGCTTGGAGAATGCTGGGAGTTGTAGGACTTCTTCCTGTCCAACTATCCCTAGGATTGTGTCCTAAAATATCGAAACGGCAGAAAAAAGTAACAAAACAACAGTCAAAAGCATTCCTTAACCAAATGCAGAAGACAGATCCAATAAGACAGCACTGAACAGCCCAAATGTCTTCCTAAAAAAGAAGCTTTTTACCATCCTGTAGAACATCATTAGAGAAGAGATGAAATGGGATTCCCTCTGGGGGAAATTTTATGAACACAGAGGGCATGGGAGTGGGGAGGAGGAAAAAGGAAAGTCCTACCTTGCATGCAGAAGTCTGCTCACCAGTGGCAACGCCTCATCTCAAAAGGCCATAGGACTTGAAGTAGGGCCTCATGGAAAGACTTTAATATCCGGACAAAAAGTAACCAACCAGTTTTACAAGGAGTACAAAACCAGGCTTCAACTCCATGAATTTTAGTGTTAAATAATATATTGTTCTGGATGTCATTGACAGGATGGATGGATTCCTGTACCATTAAACATATCATGGGAAGACAATGTACCTGCCAGATCCTGACACTAATATTTCATGGTTGCACAACATTTTTGTCCATTTTTTTTGGAGTGAAAGAAATCTGCCTCAAAGGTGACAACAAGAAAGTGCTTATTAAACATGAAGAAATTAATTGTCACAGTCTTCCTAACATGAAGGAAGTTTTCCATAGTCAAAATTGGTACCCTCAAGAGCCCATTATGGGACACTCTATCACATGAATAAGCTTTGTGGAATCCAAAGCTTATTCATGTGGTACAGTGTCCCATAAAACTGTACCATAAGGGAGACTTTGTGTTTTAAAGTACCCCATATCATAATCTCTGTGTACATGGGCCCTTTCTACACCTAAGGATTATCCCAGGAAAATGGAGGGATCGTCCCTGCCTGCTCCCAGGATCCCCTGTGTGGCATTTAGATGCACAGGGATGATCCTGGGATGATCCTGGGGGGAAAGGCAGGTGTAGATATGGCCATGGAAAGGTCATACATGAAATCCTGTGTGGTGTAGCCCCCTATGGTCAACAGCCCCCTTTAGACCTTAAGATAGGGGACTGAAGGTTTGCTAAGGAGATTATGGAAGCATTTGTCTGAGGAGATTAGGAGAGACTTCTGTGGAGGTTCTGAGCTGGTTTTCTAAGGAGATTCAGAGTTAAGTAAACATTATCTTGAATATGTAGGAAGTATGAATTCTTCTTTCAACTTACTTAGACGTAAGCACAAGGGACTGACTCTGGATAGCAACCATTGCAGAGAGGTAGGGATAGCTGAGAATTTTGTTTCAGTTTGGTTTTGATATGAATTTATCAGTGTTTGCAAAATTCTCCATATTCGGAACAAAAAGACCTTTAAAAAAAATGAATGTGGAAGAAACCAAAACTGACAGATTCATCCAACCAGGCACAGGGCTTTAAGTACTTAGTTTCTAAAAGTCTGGGTTTGAATCCTTGTGTATTCAACCTTCTTATGGCTGAAATAGTGTTGCCACCTCTTTTTTTTCTGACAAGGCTTCTCATATTTAACAGCTATGGGGCAGGCAGGCACATCATGGTCCTCTCCATACCAGGAATAACTGAGAAGTTTATTTCAGTTTGTTTTCAATGAGAATTTTTCAAAATTCACAAAGATCTTCATATTTGGAAGAGAAAGAACGAGAGAGTTAAAGTTTGGAATGCAGGATGAAGGGAAATGGATGGATTAGTGCACCCCTACATGAGGGTAAAGGAGTTTTATCCCGTTGAGGTCCTGAACCAGAAACAGCCCCTCCCTGCCACAATTTGCATAGGAAAAAGGCCTCCATTGATAATTATGGTGAGAAATGTGTGGACCCTCACATTACCTTCATGGAGAAAAATATACTTGCTTTCTTCAGCTAACACAGTTAACCCCCTTATCTGTTCTCATGGCTAGCACTGCATGCTAGCTGCTACAGTAGTGGCAGAGGGACACATAAATGAGCCACCCCTACACACACACACACACACACACACACACACACACTTACCCATTTAGACAGGAAGTTTCAGATCCCATCTTTGGCAACCCCACTGCAGAAAACTGGAGTAACAGGGCAGATTGCCCCATGTGACATCACATGGCGAAGGCTTGTCTGGTCAGAATTGACAACATCAGGGTAGAGGGACTCTTGCTTTCAGAATAAGGTCTTCCCTTATAGCACATTGTTGTGCAGTCAACAGATTATACTACATATGGAAACATGATCCCCCTCTTAGGTGGCCTTTAGAAATATCCTTATCTTTACCAGAGAAAGGATGCTTCAGTTGTCAAACTTTAAAACTTTGAATGCTTCAGTTGTCAAACCTTGAAAAAAGATGGGTCACTGGTGAAACTGTCAGACTATTACATGTATGTACAGTTAGTCAGGGCATGTAAGGTGGGAGGACAGAATCTCAAGCCTGTGAGTAAAATCCAGATCTCCTGGGGTCCCAGTTTCCCACATGATCCTGGCCCTCCCCCTGGACCAAATCCTTTCCCTCTAACCACCAATTGCTTGGTGGTTTCCTAGCTTTTGAGAATCCCCTCCTTCATTCTAAAAGATTGAACTGCTTCTTCTAAGGCTTAGTTATTGAGCAGGGGGCTAGACTCCATGGCTTTCTAGGCCCCTTCCAACTCCACTATTCTGATTCTACGAAATCATTCTTAAGTGTTGGCAATGGGACAACATCTTTCACCATACCTGAAAGCAGCAGGCTAGCTTGGTATAGGACAGGCTGCACGGCCACAGCAATCTCGCTGTTGCCTTCCAGCATATGCTGCCTGAGGTGGCCTCCTCACTTTGCCTAATGGTAGGGCTGGCCCTGTAGACTGAACACAGTGGGAGGGCAGAGACAGTAGGCACAATCACTCTTCCTCTTTTACATGCATTTACCGTGCACAAATGTGTGTAAAGTCCCACTGTTAATCTGCATATATTTGCTTTCCAAATGTGAATCTATGGATTCTGGTTGAACATATTACTGTTTTTCTCTAGCATGTAATTTAAATAAAACAATCCTGAGCTTTTTTGGCCAGAGGCTATGGAATATTCAGGACAAGTTGCAACTATTGCTTCAGACAGAATATAAAGATTGATTTGTTCTGATACATTTGCTGACGTAATGCCATCGGCAATTCCATTAAATTACATAGCACTAGACCAAGTAGATTATTACAATTCTTTTGAAATGCCTGAGTTATATTATTATAAAGATAACTCATTCCTATCTCTAGACAAAAAACAAAACAAAACACTGATTTTCATCCTCACAGCTACCTCAGTAATTATAATGCTCAACTCATAAAACACAATTGTTGCATGCAGACACAGATCAGCTAGATCTTGGAAGGTTGAAAATTGATGATTTCCCCAACTTCAAAGGAAACTAATCTGTGATATTTTGAGTAAAAATTACAGTGGTGATATGTTTTAATTAGCATTACAAGCTTCTGAATTCTGCTTGGCATGTTCAGTAAATTGTCCATACACATGAAGTTGGAATTTACTGAACTTTTTTTAATCATTGGTCCATCTAATTCAGGGGTGTCTAAAGTTTAGCTTTTCTGCAGTTTTTAAGGCTTAGTTACTGGCAGTAAGAATTTTTAGCTACAGTATGCTATTATTTAATTTATTTTTATTTTGCACCTTCCCTTTATGCCTTTGGCTACTGGAATTTAGGTCCCAAGAGCTTCCACCTCTGTATAAATTGACAGGCATCAGCTCTCAAAGATTTCAGAGATTAATCTGTTCCCACTATAACTGGGGACACCTTGGATTGAACATGAGATCTTTTGCTTGGGAAAACCAAGAAGCTAAGGTTTTCCTTTATGATGTAATGATATTAACCTATCAAAATTTTAATTAATCATGGGTCATTTGGTATCCATGGCTACCAAGTGCTTGAATGGGCTTCCTAGAATGTGTAGGCTAGCTCTGTTTATTAGACACCAATGTGTGCATTAGCCATACATGTTGGCCAACACACAATCAGGGTGATCATGAGAACTAGTGTTTTTCCCCATGGAAGAAGCCCTACACATTTAAATCCATATACATGTGGGGGGCCCTTAAGATTGATGCCAATTGTACATGGCCAATGCATCAAGAAGCCCACATTTAGCCAGCCAACTGCTTAGACTGAACATCTTTAGTCTGGTCGGATAACAATTTATGAATAACCACCATGGGTATTTTGTTTGTAAATGAACTTGCCCTGTAACAAAGTGATATGTATGTTCTATATACAATACAAATATTATATAAATGAATGGTGGGTGTTTTTTTTTTACAAGGCATCATGGCCATTGCAATTTTGACATAAAAGAGAAGCATATGGGAAATATCATATCACTTACATAATTTCAAAGGGATTTAACTCTCTTGATTCCCCCTTTCAACTTCCTTTTCACCAGTTCACTCATTTTAGAGAAGTTTCCTCTTTTGCAGTCAAATGTGACTGTGTTGGACTTCCTGGACAGTTTCCCATTTAAATATATATATATATATATATTGAACCTGATAGCACTGTGGTCACTGTTATCAGTTGTTCAACAACATTTACATATGATACTAGGTCTTGGGCAACACCACAGAGGTTTAAATCCAGGATCTTCTCCCCCGGGTTGGTTTAGGGCTTTAAGAAATTTAATCTCTTTGTCATGACTGGAGTATGCATTTATCTAGTCAATGTGGGGTAATTGAAGTCACACATTATTACAACGCTTTCTCTTCTGGAGAGCTCCCTGATTTCATTTTACATCTCAAGGTCACCCTGAGCATTCATGGCACTAACTTAGATTTGGGGCACGGTATGTCACCCACTCTGTGGAATAGTCTACTCCTTTAAGGTGTTCTAGTCTGCTCAACACGATGCCATCTTGGATGTCTAGAGCAACACCTTCCTCAGTATGTCCTTCCCTGTCCCTCCTGTAGATTTTATATTGAAAGATGGCCGTATCCCTTTGGCTTTCTCAATTCCACTGGATTTCTGTAAAGCCCACTATATCTAGGTTCTCCTTTAAAATCAAGCACTCCAACTCTCCCTGGAGATGGCAGGGACTAAACTGCCATGCAACAGATGCAATAGATGTGCTTTACTATTAAACTATAAGCCAATTTTATAGCATTTATTTGGACTGCACATCCAGATAAAGTGCCAAGAGAAAGCCTGAGAATGGGCCATTGGCATATCTTGTGGCAGCAAGTTACATAGGTTAATTATGCATGATGTGAAGGAGTTCCTTATGTCCCTCCTGAATCTACTGTCAGTCAGTTTCATTGGATGACCAGCCTGAGAATTTGCTTTTGAAGATTTGGAAAGGGGCTTTCTAACATAGTGCCCCTCTGGGCTGCTGTGGTATAAAGCAGTGTGTTCCTCTTACATCATGGGATAATGGGGTCTCATATGTGTAGCTGGCTGAAGAACAGCTCCAGCTTCACACTGCATTGCAGTACCTATCTGCTCCAAGCAAGGGAACACTCTTGACGATCAGCTGTTTTGCTGGCTACCAGCACATAGCCTCCCCATAGCAGATAGGCCCACTAATCTATTGTGAAATGGGGAATATGAAGAAACTAACCATGAACTTCATTGGATGGCCTTGGTCTCAGTGGATAGCTCTCTCAGTCTAAGCTAAAGGGTTCTTGTGATGAAATAATAAGTTTACACCTTGGAGGAAGTGCAGGATACAAACGTGAACAATAGACAAATAAGCCAGTCTTACTTACTAATAAAACCAGGACAGCTAGAGGCATCAATCAAAGGTTGCATAAAAGTATCTCAGGGTCTCCATGTGATCTGCAGATTATGTATGGTGCATGTTCATAGGGCATTCTCTATGGAAGCTACTGTTAATACATTTAATACATTAAATCAATGGCTTCTGACCATCAGCTGATAGAAGGCATTGGATACCCTGCAGTACATAAGCACTCTTCTGTTATTATCCTCCCAAGAGCTCTGAGTGCTTTAATGGTTTGCTCAGTGGTAGAAGAAAGGACAAGGGAAGATAAGTGGAGATTTAGTATATGTGTCATTGGTTTTCTCAAGCTAGCACTTAGTCCTGATATTGTAATGCTGTGCAGAAACTGTTTTATTTGAGATGGACAGGTCCCAATTGACACTTTCCGGGATAGCAACAGAAACCAGCAGCTTCCCTACCATGGTTTGCTTAATGAACCAAAATAAACCATCAGCAGCACATAATGAGATGGGAACTGGACCTCTTGACCATATCTCCAAGCCACTATCCTTTTCCACAATCTTGCCTTTTATCGTTGTATTATATCATGATTCCTGCCTGAGATTCCTACTGTGGTCTGCTGCAGCCAATCTAGCCAATTGATTGGGAAAAGGTGATTCCAGAGAGACTGAAAATGCACATGGTGAGCGAAAAAGCATGAGCAGAGCTGTTGACATGCGTTATCTAGGCTGTCAGAAGTAGATGGTGAATGGATCCATGACACACATCTAGGCAGTCCAAGCATTTATTGGAGCTGATGCTGAGTCTAGTGCCCCTCTCCCAAACACCAGAATAATTGTATACCTATTCTTACAGAAACATTTCTGTTTTCTTCTTATTTGTATTCTGATGTCTATCCGTCATTCCATTTTGTCTTACATTTGCATGGTTCAAAACCATCAGTTTTGAACTGCCCCATCCTATCAATCATTGGCAGTTGCAAAGTTGTAAACAGATTATAGTGAGGAATGTATCAATTTAATACTTTTGAATGTTGTATTACATTGATTAATCGATTTGCTAATTTCCCCCTTTTAGGTACTGAATTAAAAATTTATTGATGTAGGTTTTTATAGATTTTTTACAGTTAAATAATTTTTAATATTGTATTTGGTTTTTTTGTGGGGCTTTTGTTTTTTGTTTTATTGATGTTATGGTATTAGTTTTGAAATGTTATTGTTCGCTGCTCTAGATGTCCTTTTGGAAGGAAAAGTGGGGTACAAACATGACAATGAAAAGATATGAAGGATTAAATTCATTCGTTCCAAATGTTAAATGCTTAGGGTAAAAGTAAACATGTAAATGAGTGGGCTTAGGATAAAAAAGGGAAAGCAACACAATAAATATGCAGCCATTCTCAGTAAAACGGTGACAGAAAGTTGATTGCACTCCAATTGATAGATCCTAGGAATGAAGGCATTAGAATAAATATTGACCTTCACAGAGATCAGAATGTGGAGGGATAATTGCTGTTTGGATCAGCAATTCAGTGGTGTTATGTTTAGAAGAGTCTGCACACACACAGAGAGAAAATAAACCCTGCACTTTTTTTGTGGAGAATAGAGCTCCTTTAATTCTGCTCAGCTGTATCAAAAATATAGTTTCAACTTTCTACACATGATCATTTATTTGGTTTCATGTATTTGACATATTATATTGGAGGGATGGCAGTTCTAATTTTCCTTTGGAAAGAGAACCTGTAATACTTGTGGTCAAAGGCATTTGCAGGGGTGGGGAAGCAAACCAAAGCATGTGTGGTTTGTGTTAAGGATATGTACTGAATTCGGTGGATGTGTAATTTTAAAGTGTTGTGAATGATTGAATGAGCACGCCTAATGTGCTTGAAATATTTAGAATATGCTGTGTTAACAATCAGAAAAGTAATACGGCTTTCAGCACAAGGTGTGTGTGTATGTGTGTTTGTAGGTTTTATTTTGATCTCCACTTTTCTATTCTTAAATCAATTTGTACTAGTGTTTAAATATCAACCTATCCAGTCTCCAGTTCAAGCTGAATTTCAAAAATGGAAAAGCCACTTCTTTAATCATACTCAGGATATAATTGATGGGTTGTATCCAATGGGTTGTATCTTTGAATGTGGAGTGGTATATAAATATTGGAAATAAATAAATAAATAAATAAATAAATAAATAAATAAAGGTGCTCTGAGAAGGCAATTTGGTTGGCACAAGATGGGGCATCTAAATTCCACCAATCCCTCTACCCGCTGCCCCCCATCCCACATTGAAAAGCTGCTCCTGAGTGTTGTAGGACCCTCTGGAACACTATAGGCTGCAGTACGGTAGCTGTGACACAGAGTATTATTATTATTATTATTATACCTTCAATGTACATGGTGCTGTACATAGTAAAAGAATAAAACAGCAACACCCTGCCACATAGGCTTACATTCTAATAGGTTCAAAAAAACAAAACCTTAGCTTTTAATTATTTATGTTATTACATTTCTATATTGTCCAACAGTGGAAGCTCTCTGGCTGGTTCACAAAACAAAACGAAGTTTAAATCCATAAAATATAATAGCCTAATGAAATTAAAGATAAGATAAAAACATGAGCAAGTTTAAAAGAGAATAAAACCAGATTATTATTATTATTATTATTATTATTATTATTATTATTTTAAAAATCCAAAGTAAAAGCAGCAGTGGAAGGATTTTAAAACATACCAACACATATTTTTTTTGAACTAAAAGTCCAAAAGTCCTGGGAAAATATAAAGGCACCCCAAAGACCACAATGTAGGCACCAGGCAAGCTTGTTTGGGGAGCGCAATCCACAACCAGAGTGCCGTCCCTGAAGAGGCGCTCTCCTTAGTGGCCTGAAATCCTATGCAGCTACTCCTGTACAAGTTCCAAATCTATCAATGGTATCTTTATACAGCTTATGATTGCAAAGGAGCACACAATTACACACATTCAATGGCCACCATAATCAATGGGACTTTGGCAAAGGTATGCACTGGGGCCAGCATCACATTTAAATCGGGTCACCATTGCCTACAAATGCAGCACTCACTTGCCAGATGGTAGGATGTACCTGGGCTGTGGATCCTGGGGGTGGGGGGTGGGAGCTCGAACACTGCATGGGCACACAAAAGAAACCTGGTTTAAAACACATTTCCAGCTGTATGGATTCCCACACAAGGAGAGGTGTTGTATTTTTAAGTCCTAGCATTGCATTTGAATTAGGTATGAACTCAGTGTTGTTTCCTAATTAGTGTGATATGGATTAAGGTATAAATGAGTAAAATGGAGACTGGTACAAATGGTTGAAAGCTTTTCTTCTGTATTTATGTTTCCATTATTTGATTCTATGACAAAAAGCCCCCTTCTTCATTTAGCTTCATCGGTTAATCACTCCCTCTTTCTTCCCTTCCCCGTCCTAAACTACTTAATTTGTTATATCATGGAAGTTGTCTCTCTTCATTTCCAATAGGGTAATACTAAGTATGTAATTGTTTTAATGTCACAGCTCTTCTGATTTTACCTCATGTACATGAACACGGCTCATGGTGCCTTTTACTTTTTTTTCTTAAAGGACACTGCTGAATAGGGCTAGATCTTCACTCCTGCTTTATAGCAGCGTTGAAGTGCACTGATAACTGTTGGGGCACAATCCATATACATTCCATATACTGCTTTCATTATGTTATTTCATGCTTTTTATTCCATATTCATGATGATTTGACACAAGGTGTACAACTAAGATTTGTGCCATTTCTTATTTTTATTTCTAACTAGTATCTGTAACAGTACACAGTACAGTGGAGAATACACGAGCAATCTTATAGCTAATTATACATAATACTTCCTTTAGGTGGTGCCATTGTGTCTTTTTAAAGCAGGTTAAAGCAAGTCCAGCCATGGGAAATGTAATTAGGGAGGAAGCAAAATTCCTTGCATCTTTTTATCCCTAGGGACTCGGAAATGTCTGAGGGTATAAAGGTATCAGTGTACAGGATGTAGTGCTAGTTTGTTTCACTGATGACATTGGCAGAGGTAAACAGAAAGGAAATGTAAATAAATACTTAAGAAAGCAAAAGTGAAAGGGAGAAAGGGTAATTCAATCTGATTCACATTCAACACGATTTTTCTTTTCTTCAAATGACAGAAACCTTAAACTTCAGCATCAAAACACTGATTGACAGGGAACACATTATCATCAAAAGTGGATCAAGGCTGTAGCATTCGTAATCATGCAGGCAAGCCGTTAAAGTCAGGCACAAAATATTGAAGGAAATGGTTAGAAGCCGTTAGAGCCTGCTAAACAAACCAGATAAACCAGGATATTTGGACTGAGGAAAAATGGTGTCTCATTAATTGCCGCAGTTACCAAAAGATCCAATTTAACAACGGCCCGATCCAGATTTGTAGATCAGTTTGCCCATAATGTCTAATGACTTTTCTCATTGGGTTCAATTAATCCTTTTTAATGCATCATAGCGTTTTGAAATTACTGCATGAAATGTGTAAAAAAAAAAAAAAAGTGCCCCGATGCACAATCCACTTAAAGTACTATGCCTTTAGTTCATTTGGCTAATTTCCAAGAATTTCAGTAGTTTGAATTGTTTGTACATCACAATCTATGAGAGTATAATATACTTCCATTATGTTATCTTTGTCCACTAAAAATTGGTACTTCTACAGTACACCAATTAATTATTTTTTGCCATTGAAAAAATGGCTAATCTACCTATTATAAAAGTCACTGACTAATGTGGGCCAAATTATTATTTCACTGTTGTTCAGATATTTTCTATACTTTTCCTTATTGCATAAAGGACAATGTACCTGATAATTTCATATGGCACCACTACATTGCAACAGAAAATTGCTTTGGTAGCCAAAGTGAATAGTGAATAAGAAAGGCATAATATTTGGTGTACATTTATTTTCAGTAGCCATGGAATCTTAATCTTTTGTTTAAAATATATGATTGAAATTAATACCAAACCTTGGGAGCAGAAAGCACTCGAAACTGAAAAGCAGGTGGAAAGGTAAACATGAGACATTAAGGACACAATCCTAAGCATATTTAGACAGAAAAAAGCCCTACAACTCCCAGCATTCTCCAGCCAGCACAGCTGTATGGGGAATGCTGGGAGTTGTAGGACTTCCCCCCCCCTCTAAACATACATAGGATTGCATCCTAAGGCTGACATCCTATATCCACTTACCTGGGAGTAAACCTCACTAAAACCAATGGAACTTACCTCTGAGTAGACATACATAGGATTGTGCTGAAAATGAAATGTTACCTATTTTTCAAAGTTCTTAGATTTCAAAATTTGATATTTTTCCCCCTCAAATTTGGTTCAGTGCTAGTTAGAAAAGTGGAATATTTGGACATCACAGCTATTATCAGTAACACATCACTGTTTCTCATCAGGAAAGTTGGGCAGGATCTATACTACTGCTTTATAACAGTTTATAATGGTTTTGACAACTGTTTGGACTCAGGACACTTTCCATATACCATTTTCAAACTGTTTTCAAAGTGTTATAGCCTGCTTGGTGTAGCAGGGGCATCTGATTTTCTTGTTTCAAAAACTACTTAGTGGGGGGATGTATCTCAAACCTACTGGGAAAAGGTAAAGCCTTAAAAATTCAGGTGATTTAAAAAAGTAACTGCTTTCTTTTGTGCCCTTTATATGGATTTTGTTGCTATTTATTTATTTGTAATTTACTTGATTAGAAGCTTCATTACATCTAGTCAAATGCATGGCTCCCATGCTTCTTCTGTCGCTGCTCCCACGTCACTTCCTGAAAACAGGAAGTAATTAGCCCCATTAAGCCCAGTAGGAGAGAGCAGCAATGAGGTTTTTCTTGCGGTGCAGTAATGGCCAGAAGGGGCAGAAGACAGGCGAGAGGTAGATGACATCATGTGAGTAATTTGAGAGTGCTCAGTAACGAGTGTGCAGTAAAACGCTCATCGGCTGGAGCTTTTAGGGTATGCTATGGGTTGTATCCAACATTAGACTGTTTGTAATAAATACCCCAAGGTATTTTGTTTTCCTTCTCTCCCACCTCCCTCTCTCTCTCCCTCCCCACCTATCCCATCTAGTATATTGTGACTCTCCTGTGTTTTGTTACTGTTTGTTCCATCCTGTTCCTTAAAGTAGACAAACCATTAAGGAGAAAAAGGTGAAACTGCTGCACAATGCCTTCAGATCACTAGTGCTGGGAGCCCTCTATTTGGAAGCACCCTAAGCACTCTAAGGAAAACAGGCTGCAGAACTCAGGCCGGGGGCCAAACCCAGCCCTCCAATCAGTCCCTCTGTGGTTCCCCAGAAGCCCCACCCCTTCCCTTGGCCTGTCTCCCTTTTCCCCAATCATTTAGTGGTTTCTCAGCTTTTGTGCAGTCCCCCCCTATTATAAAAGGTTTGAATGCCTCACCTAAGGCTTTGTTACTGACTGTAAGGGCTTGAAGTTAAAATATGCTGGCACCTTGACCGTGCCCCATTTTGCCTTTGGCCCCACTCACCACTGGCCTGTGGCCCATCAGAGCATCTCCAAAATTTATTTATTTATTATTTACTTATTACATTTATATCCCACCTTTTTTCCTCCAAGAAACCCAAGGCGGCATACATCCTCTTCCTCCTCTCCATGTTATCCTCACAACAACAACTCTGTGAGGTAGGTTGGACTGAGTGTCTGTGACTGGCCCAAAGTCACCCAGTGGGTTTCCATGGCCGAGTGGGGACTAGAACCTGGATCTCCTGACTCCCAGTCCAACACCTTAGCCACTACATCACACTGGCTCTCATCTACACCACACGAATTCATCCCGCCAGCTGAAAGGTGTTCCCCCCCCATCAGAATTGTGCTGCAAATCCAAAATAAGTAAAATGTTGCCATAATCATCTTCTATGAACGCTTTAATAAAGGTTGTAAATTGAAAAATGATAAGGCATAATGGTCATGATTAATTACTAATTGCAGTAAAATGCTAACATTTATGCAGTTCCATCCCAATAACGCCCATAATGTACAATTTCTCCTTATAATACTATGTTTTAAATAATATAAGTCGATCTGACTTGGTCTGTAGGTGCTACTGTCTAATCTCTCTGATGATGTCATAGCTTTTTTTAAAAACCAAAACCAAAATTGCATCGTTATTGTAGGGCAACCAGCAACCACAGAAAACCTTTTTCAACAAGGTATAGAGCTACCTTTCACCTGACTTTTGGCCTTTTTGTTCTCCCTTGTGCCTAAGCTTCTTACAGTTTTTTCCTGATTCTTTTTACCTTTAGGTTGGGTGTTCATCACAGAATATCCTTTTGTACCAGTTCATTGGATAATTGTTTCCTTACCTGAGTGAGTCTATAGGATTATGGTTTGTTCCTTCATTTCCCACTACAATTTGGCTTTCCTCCTGCATTTTACTTGTTATTTGAAGATAATCTGCCATGGTCCCGCTATACATTAGATGCAAATGTGTGTAACTGAAGCCCCAAAGCCTGGTTAGGGGAGGGAAAGCTACTTCCGATGGGGATGGTTGGGAATAGAGAAATGATGGGAGAAGAGGTCATTTGTCTACCTTTATATGCATTTCCATATAATGTGTATATGGGGCCTAGGATGCTGCAGTTAAAGTGTAAGCTATACTACAGACTTTCAACATTTCATACACAAAAACAGGTAAATGATTGTCTCATCCCAATTCACATGCCGAAGATCACTGCAAAGGGCTACACATTTGCCATTATTCCTGTTCTTGAAGTTGAAGGCTCCTCATGCCCAAACTGTCTTCATTTATTCTGAAATAGCCTCTCCTCCAGCGATTTAAAATTGAAGAGCCTAACCATGCTGCTGTTGTTGTTGTTTATTCGTTCAGTCGCTTCCGACTTTTCGTGACTTCATGGACCAGCCCACACCAGAGCTTTCTGTCGGCCGTCGCCACCCCTAGCTCCTCCAAGGTCAAGTCTGTCACCTCCAGAATATCATCCATCCATCTTGCCCTTGGTCTCTTCCTTTTGCCTTCCACTTTCCCTAGCATCAACCTCTTCTCCAGGGTATCCTGTCTTCTCATTATGTGGCCAAAGTACTTCAGTTTTGCCTTTAATACCATTCCCTCAAGTGAGCAGTCTGGCTTTATTTCCTGGAGTATGGACTGGTTTGATCTTCTTGCAGTCCAAGGCACTCTCAGAATTTTCCTCCAACACCACAGTTCAAAAGCATCTCTCTTCCTTCGCTCAGCCTTCCTTATGGTCCAGCTCTCGCAGCCATAGGTTACTATGGGGAATACCACTGCTTTAACTATGCGGACCTTTGTTGTCAGTGTGGTGTCTCTGCTCTTAACTCTTTTATCAAGATTTGTCATTGCTCTCCTCCCAAGAAGTAAATGTCTTCTGATTTCCTGGCTGCAGTCAGCGTCTGCAGTAATCTTTGTGTCCAGAAATACAAAGTCTGTCACTGCCTCCACGTTTTCTCCCTCTATTTGCCAGTTATCAATCAAGCTGGTTGCCATAATCTTAGTTTTTTTGAGGTTTAACTGCAACCCAGCTTTTGCACTTTCTTCTTTCACCTTTGTCATAAGGCTCCTCAGCTCCTCCTCGCTTTCAGCCATCAATGTGGTGTCATCTGCATATCTGAGATTGTTAATGTTTCTTCCTGTGATTTTAACTCCAGCCTTGGATTCGACAAGCCCAGCACGTGGCATGATGTGTTCTGCATACAAGTTGAATAGGTAAGGTGAGAGTATACAACCCTGCCATACTCCTTTCCCAATCTTAAACCAGTCTGTTGTTCCGTGGTCTGTTCTTACCGTTGCTACTTGTTCGTTATACAGATTCCTCAGGAGGCAGACAAGATGACTTGGTATCCCCATACCATCAAGAACTTGCTACAGTTTGTTATGATCCACACAGTCAAAGGCTTTAGAATAGTCAATAAAACAGAAATAGATGTTTTTCTGGAACTCCCTGGCTTTCTCCATTATCCAGCGGATATTGGCAATTTGGTCTCTGGTTCCTCTGCCTTTTCTAAATCCAGCTTGTACATCTGGCAATTCTCGCTCCATGAATTGCTGGAGTCTACCTTGCAGGATCTTGAGCATTACCTTGTTGGCATGTGAAATAAGTGCCACTGTCCGATAGTTTGAACATTCTTTAGTGTTTCCCTTTTTTGATATGGGGATACAAGTTGATTTTTTCCAGTCTGATGGCCATTCTTGTGTTTTCCAAATTTGCTGGCATATGGCATGCATCACCTTGACAGCATCATCTTGCAATATTTTAAACAGTTCAGCTGGGATACCGTCGTCTCCTGCTGCCTTGTTATTAGCAATGCTTCTTAAGGCCCATTCAACCTCACTCTTCAGGATGTCTGGCTCTAACTCACTGACCACACCGTCTGAGCTATCCCCGATATTATTACCCTTCCTATACAGATCTTCCGTATATTCTTGCCACCTTTTCTTGATCTCTTCTGTTTCTGTTAGGTCCTTGCCATCTTTGTTTTTGATCACCCATTTTTGACTGGAGTTTACCTCCGATGTTTCTAATTTTCTGGAAGAGGTCTCTTGTCCTTCCTATTCTATTGTCTTCTTCCACTTCCGCGCATTGCTTGTTTAAAAATTATTCCTTATCTCTTCTGGCTAACCTCTGGAATTTTGCATTTAATTGGGCATATCTCCTCCTATCACTGTTGCCTTTTGCTTTCCTTCTTTCTTGGGCTACTTCCAGTGTCTCAGCAGACAGCCAACTTGCCTTCTTGGTTTTCTTTTTCTTTGGGACGTTTTTTGTTGCCACCTCTTGGACAATGTTGCGAACTTCTGTCCATAGTTCTTCCGGGACCCTATCTACTAAATCTAGTCCCTTAAATCTATTCTTCACTTCCACTGCATATTCATTAGGAATATTAGTGAGCTCATATCATCCTACAATATAACAGAATCATGCTGCTTGTGAGTCCCTGGTTAACAGCTAGTTGGCCACTGTGTGAATGGAGTGCTGGACTGGATGGAGCCTTGGTCTGTTCCAGCATGGCTCTTCTTATGTTCTTATGCACATTTTGGGAGGTCATCTCATCCCACCCCTTCCTTAATGCAGGATCTTCAAGGAAGGATGCAACTGTATCTCTGACAGGTAGCCATCCACCCATTCATGCACTGCTCAAATACTTTCTGAAAAGGTCCTATATGTGCATTTACCTACATGTGTAGTAGAGACAAAATGTGTCCCCTCACTGGGGAGGGAGGGGGACCCTGAAGAATGACAATTCCTGCAACTCACACTGACAACATTTTAATAAGGCATATTTTTAAGTCAATAGAGACAATGATTTACCAAGGGCTGGAAGCAGAAATTAGGAAGTGTTCCTAATAAATAGGAGAAGTTGGAGAGGATGTTACCATTATTTTTCATTTTATTTACACAATAATTATGTGGTTGATTTTAATGTGCAGAAGGTAGTCCCCAATTTGCATACTATCTCTTGCAATAGCACCTTATGGTTCATGTTGATTCAATCAATATTTTGTTGTGTTTCTTGGTTCTTTTTGCAGAGGTGACTGTGGGGTTGCAGAAAACTGATGACAAATAACTTAGGGCCACCTACTTCTCTTTTTTTTTAGACCATCTCCTCACGTTGAGAGTTGCAACCCAACACATCTGACAGGCACCAGGTTGGGGAAGGCTGTTCCAGAGCAAGGGCAGGCAGACTGTAGATTGTCAGATGTTTTGGAGTTCAACTCATAAAAGCCCATGCCAGCATGAGTAGTGCTCAGGAATGCTGGGAGTTGATGTCCAAAACATCAGGATAGGTCTATTTTCTGCCCAAATCTGTTCTAAAGTTTGATGTTTTCCAGCATTAAGATATGTGATCCATCATGGAACTCCAAAAGAGCTGCATCACTTTAAATAGAATGTCTTAAACCAAATGAAGTGACAATGAATGAATCTTGAATACTTAATCCAGGCAATTCTTCAGATGTTAAGATTAGTTTTCAACACATGACATAGGTTTTCTTTATATTGAATATCAGATATATGGTGTTGGGGGACTAATATAGAGGATTTTTCTTACATGTTCAGCAGTGTGAAATCAAAGGCAGAGCTAGCACCCAATGCATAATGCCTAAATATTATTTTAAAATTAATGATGAAAATAATTTTTGTCTCCCCCATAACACATAACATGAGAGTTGAAGTGCAACACATCTGGAGAGCACCAGGCTGGGGAGGGTTGGTTTACGCTTGAATCCTGTACATGTCTTCTCAGAAGTTAGTGCCACTGAGTTCACTATACTCCCAAGTGGTATAGGATTGCAAACTAATCTCATCTGAAAGGCATTCAAGACAGTCAAACTAAACATTTTCTGCTCCTCAGTCACTTTCATGAGATGACGTATTGTGGAGTGATTGTGGGGAGTGAACAGTATATTTTGTATAAACTCATTTTAAGAAAAAAAAAAGGCTCTTTGAAGGGCAGGATATTGAAAAAAATGGAAAGTGCCCAGCACATGCTCTGGTTTTAGATCTGTGAATATAGAACATCATTTCCCAACCTGCTGCCCTCCAGGTGTTTGAAGTTACAAGTCCCAGCATTCCTGACTGAGGGACATCCTGACTTGCAATGATGGGTGTTGTAGTTCAACATCTTCGGAGTGCTCCATGTTGAGGAAGGACTGTTCTAAAAAGAGAGAAGTAGGTGGCCCTAAGTTATTCATCATCAATTTTCCACAACCCCACAGTCACCTGTGCATATCATATTCTCCATCCTGTCTTCATGGGGCAGGATGTGATGAGCCAGTGTGGTGTAGTGGCTAAAGTGTTGGACTGGGAGTTGGGAGATCTGGGTTCTAGTCCCCACTCAGCCATGGAAACCCACTTGGTGACTTTGGGCCAGTCACACACTCTCAGCCCAACCCACCTCACCGGGTTGTTGTGAGGATAGAATGGAGAGGAGGAAGAGGATTATGTACGCTGCCATGGGTTCCTTGGAGGAAAAAAGGTGGGATATAAATGCAATAATAAATAAAAATAATAAATAATAAATAAATAAAATAAATAAAATAAAATGGATTATCTGCTTTGGGAGAATGAGAATTTCACTTGCACTTTCTGCCTCCTTAGGGAGGATGTAGCGTAGCGTTAAGGCTTGTTGGAGATTTGTGGCGCATAATGTCACATCCATTACACTTTGATCCATTTTTTTCATGCTAAATTGACTTCACAGGACAATCCAGATTTAAACATTGATAAGAAATAAGGCAATTTTTTTCCTTGGATCAACTGGTGGGTGCTGCTGATGACATTTTGTCATTCTCTATTTTGCGTGCTAAATATGATTTGCCAACTATGGTTGAATGGCAGTACTTGCAATTGCAACATTTGTTAGTATCTAGGTTTGACCCTTTACAGCTTCTGCATCTCCCTTAAATAATTTATTGAGGCAGATCGGGTAAACTGACCTACGATCATTGTCCATAAATACTTATTATTGATGAATAAATATAATGAACTGAGAATGGGAAACTGGATTGCCCCATTTTACCTAATCAATGGATCTCTGCCTTGGCATCTGTATCTGATGCATCTGTGGACCTCACATTGCACCTTATTAAGCAAAAACTTTTGTTTCATGTCTATTGGAACTCTTTAATAAGAGTTTGTCTAAGACAGCTAATTGTTGAAGGTGTATCATAGCTAATGCTTCTTTTAAACATATGTTTTAGCAATGCCCTCTAGTTGCCCTTTTGGGGAAGAGGTCACTATATGGATAAATTTTGTATTGGAACACTCAATATTTACTAATGCAGAGTATCTACCTGCTTCCTGGAAATTAATGCATGGTCAGTGCAAATAGATTCTCTGAACTCTTCTGACACCTAAAAGCCTGATATTACAGCACCGGAATGATAAACATTCACCTTCTGTAATGAAATGAAGACCACAGCCATACCCACACATATATTCATTGAAACTGATATATTCAAACCTAAATAGCCATATTATTTTCTTTTATTTTGTTAAAATTTTACAATAAAAATAAATTTAAAAGAAAACAAATACAGATAGGCATAGTTAGGGAGGGTCCTACTGCTTTCTACAAATCAATTGGTGGCAGAAGGTTATTTTGGGGGCATTAGGGGACATCTGAATTGAGTGGACAGGCTGAGTGACTTGCCCAGTTATCTCTAGGAGCAAAAGCCTTGTAGGGGAGAAAGGGCCTGATCAAGAAATGGCCCTTTACAGTTTAGTGGCAATGTGCTGTGCTGTGTGTTAAATTGCTTGGGTCTTATTTGTGCTTGTGAGCACAAATTGACCAAGATGAATTGCACAACTCACAACTCAACCCACAAGGTTGTGGGTTTTTTTTTTTTTTTGGTTTTTTTTTTAAAGGAAGGTTAACAGGACTGTATCATGATAACCTGCAGAGAGTGCAAGCTGAATAGCTATGATGACTTTCAGCAGGTATGTGCAAGAGCAGGTGTTCTTCTATAGACACATCTCAAGATTCAAGTATGTGTTAGCAGACAAAGCCCAGATCTGACATTCCTTCTTGTGACTTGGGGAGGAGGAACTGGGGAGGAGGGAATAGAAGCCAATTGAGCAGGGAAGTCATTTTTATCAATCATATTTGATTCTGGTCTCTTTCCTTTAATGCTTTGATCTGTCGTATAAAACTGATACTTTGGATACTTTCCAGGCTCTTAGGTTTGCAATCTGAAAGGGCTTTGGTCTAGCTGCTGAAGGTATGTGTTTGCAATTATACATTTGAAAATATTTTCCCCTCCTTCAAGATTACATTCTTTTTGTGTTACCACACTCTTCTGCTGTCTAGCTTTTCTTCTCCCGTAGCACTGAAGGCTGAGAGTCCTCAGCACATTGCTCCCCGAGCCACAACACATACCTGAAAAATCTCAATCTTGAAATCCTCTGACACCTCTATTCCAGAGGAGTCCCACTAAAGCAAATGTAACCTCTGTCTGTGTCGGACCTAGGAAACATGGTGGGAATAAAACTCACAAAGATATGAACTAGACAAATGAATTGAACAAGATTTCTTCAGCTAGAACCACAAGTTCTACAAAAAGCTACAACCATTTCCCACATAGATGGTAAAGTAGTCATTTCATGCAAGAAGAATGCAACCAATGCCAATCCAAATGTTCATCTAATCCCCAGGTGGGCAAACTGTGGCCTGCCGCCTGCCACAGGTGCCCAAAGTGCTGAATTCTGACCTGCCAGCCCCCACTGCTTAGCTGTTTGTCAGGCTATGGGGTGGTAGGATTATGATGAGAAAGAGGCCCATGGGCAGAGTCACCCGCATGCACCTGATCACGCTCTGGCCAGCTCAAACAGCTGTTTGGTGGGCTAGCAGGAGTGTGATTTAGCTGGGGAAAGAAGAAGGTGTATGGGAGAGAGCCATCCCCATTTGCCTCCCTTCCTATCCTAAACATGTTCCAGCCTATGATCAGTTAATTGGCACTGGAAGTGCTGTTCTCAGTGCCCAGCACTGGTTGGAGGGGAAAGAGGCTTGGTGGGATCTCAGGATGCAGAGCAGAAGAGGTTTAACCCTCCCCATCCTGACACACTCAGATGGTGGGGGAGAAAAATAAAATGTGTATTTGTTTCTCTGTGTCTGGCTGTTGGTGTAGTGAATGTACGCCTTATTATGATTATGATTATGATTGTCATAATTAGGGCTGTGCACCACCCCAGATCCTAACCCCAAATCTGAAGCAGATCGGGGTGGTTCGGACCCTTCTGAACCGGATCTGAGGCAGTTTGGGCAAAGACCAAGGTGGCCCAAAGCTGAAGCAATTGGCTCCAAAGCTTCGGGCCGCCTCAGCACTTCAGAGCTTCCCCCACCCCCCAGCCTCCCACTTGTCTCCTTACCTGCTACCTCTGTCGCCACTGCCATCTTTCTTCCAGTGGCTTCTGGTGCCGCCGCCGGAAATGAAAGGGAGTAGGCTGCACGATTTTAAGATATTGCGTGTCCTACTCCCTTTCATTTCTGCGGGTGTCTGTTAGCTACTGAGCGATGTACAAGGCCATACTGCTATCTTACAAAGCCCTAAACACCTAGCAGACCACCTTCCCTTATATACTCCCAGGCGACATTTACGATCTTTGTCATTCCGAGACGAAGAGAATGTCTCCATGAAGAACCTCAATGTGGGGCCTTCTCTGAAACGGCACCCACCTTCTAGAAAGCCCTCCCTCGTGGAGTTCAGGAGGCGGAAAATGTAATAACTTTTAAATGCCTCCTAAAAACATATATTTTTAAACAAGCCTTCCCTGGACTGTAACTTATTCTGGTTTTACGTGATTTCAAAGTTTTAAATTGGATTTTATGGTTTTAGTTGTAAACTGCCCAGAGAGCCTAGGCTGTTGGGCAGTATAAATATGTAATAGATAAATAAATAAATCATCCACACCAGGCAAAAGCCTTTTATGTGTGTGTGTGTGTGTCTTGTGTGTAAAATAACAATCAAGTGCATTTGTATACCACCTTTTCAAAAAGAGCTGTGCTATGTACCTCTAGGTGAGGCAAGCTTGAATAGACGTGTGTGAGAAGGGAAAAAATCAAGTGTTTGGTCCTGAAGTAATTTATATGGAACTCCAGCATTTCATTTGCCTTGACTTTGATCTGTGCCCATAAATGCTATTTCCCAGCTGGAGTTTTCTTCACAAATGAAAACATATCGGAAGGCTTTCCTTCTTGCCAGCTGAATAAGTTGATCAGTTCTGTTGTTGTTGTTGTTGTTGTTGTTGTTGTTGTTAAATGGGGGCATTCTCTTTACCTGAGTATCTCTAACAAAGAAGCTTGCAGCAGATACACAATCTAGCCAACCATCTTTGAAAAGTCCCATTAATTTCAAGGAAAGAAAATTAAGCATTTGAATAACCTTTACATTGCTTTACTTTGGCTTGATTTCATCCATAAACTGTTGACAATTCTTATGCTTGGGTTTATCCATTCTCTCCTTCTTTCTTGAGTGCTAAGGGACCATAGCTCAGAGCTTTGTATTCAGAAAGCCTTGCGTTCACTCCCTGGCATCACCAGATTAAAGGAAATATGTCTGCCTGAAATACTGAAGAATTGCTTTGTCAGAGTAGACCAGAGGTCCCCAACATTTTTGGACCCATGCGCACGTTTGAGAATTTGAGATCATGCTGTGGGCACCACCACAACATGCCTAATCGTGCATTGCCACTTTGGCATCTACCTGTCACGCCAATCGATTTTATGCTGCATTTTATTTAGCAAAAACTTTTGTTTTGTGTCTGTTAGACACCACAATGTCTCTTTAATAAGGGATTGTCTAATTCGTCTAATTGCTGGCAGTGCAATATAGCTAATGCTTCTTTTAAACACATCTTTTGGCAATGTCTAGTAGTCTTTTCTATTTGAGAAGAGGTTATTACACAGCTAAATTTTGTACTGGAATAGTCTTTAATATTCACTGATCTACACTGGCTTTTAAATTACCTGCTTCATGAAAATTAACAAATAGTCAGCGTAAATGGATTCTCCCTGCCCTTTTGACAGCTAAAAGACTGATATTACAACATCTCTTATAATGCAATGGATTGAGAACCTTGCAACACTTTCAATATTTCAAAAGGTGATATATAGACGTGACCTTCAAATGGATACTTATTTGGATTTTTGGTCCACTCTTGTTGAAACCTATGTATCTTTCCTAGAAAGTTGTGTGCACTTCATACAAATCTATCTATCTATCTATCTATCTATCTATCTATCTATCTATGAAGGAAAATAAGGTACCCACCATTGGAGGTGCCTTTGGGTGCCACATTTGGGACCCCTGGAGTAGACAATACTGAGCTAAATGGACAAGTAATCTGGCAGCTCCCTATGTACTTAAGGAATCTTCTTTACATGAACGTACAGCCCTTCTTATTTGTTCTCTGCTGTTCTACTGCAATGCAACATCTCCAGCCTGGTTTAGATTTTGAGATCATCAATTTATATTTTCAAGTGCCCTGTGTTTCACCTCCATCCATCCTACATTCTTGAATTTTAGGTGTTTGCTAGGCTTCAGTGACTAAAACACTTGAGTTTGTATCTCCATATGTTATTTATGAATTCTTCCAGCATATACATCTTGTATTCATTAATCAATAAGACTAATTCCCTAAAATTTGCAACAGTTCCTCATTTAAAATACTTCTACATGTTTCTGGTCAGTAGCTCTTACATTTAAGATGGTTTATACAATGCAACTGGACACTATCATTCTTATCATGTCTATATACTTACCTATTTTAGCCTTTACCTTCCAATAAGTAGCTGGAGTTTATCCTTTCACTGGATAAAATGGAATTATCCAATAGATAAAATGGAGAGGGGGGATTACGAATGCCTCTTTGGGCTCCTTGGAGGAAAAGGTGAGAGATAAATGTAATAAATAAATAAATAAATAAATAAATAAATAAATAAATAAATAAATAAATTTTAATCTAAACTTTATCAATTTAGGCATAGATTTCTTCTTTTCTTTTCTTCCTTGTTTCCTTTCTTCCTTCTTTCTCATGAAAAATCCTCTGTCAAGAGATCTAAAGCATTTAAAGTTGCACATTTTGTATACGTTTTCTTCTTTGCCATACTTGCTGATGGTGACATCATGGTGATTTGTGCTGAGGATTATCACTATGGTCTTCAACATATTCATTCTTAGATATGGGATACTTGTGAGGGGGTATTCACAAGAGCCTGGTGAAATCTACAGATCTTTAGAATTATAAGAAAAACCACATCATCCTCTTACTTCAGACTACGGACATTGCATTGATTTAGTTCTTGAGTCCAACAGCTGCTAATTTACCAGATGGTTATTTATTTATTTATTTATTGGGCTGATATTCACTGACATGAGAAAGAAGTTCTCTGAAATTACAGTGAACAAAGACAAACATTACCTTTTCTAACACCACAACTGAGGTTGCACCATTGAAACATGCTAGTTCTTTTCCATACCTGTTTTAGTTATGATGACTTGGCACACATTTTTGGACATTCCACAGTTTACAAATTTAAAACATTCATGAACTACAATATGAAAAAGTTCAATTATGCTAGCTAATATTCTATTGAAGTAGTTTCTTCCTAATCTTATAGAACATGGAATCCCCATATGCCCTTTTCAGATGTGAAAAAGGGGTTAAATGAGTGTGTAGAAGACAAAGGAATAACACTGCAGCAGCATGTGCTACCCATGACCTATATGTTCGCTAGAACATGTGCATAGCTATATGTGTGGAGTGTTGTCTCCCAATGATTGGGAAGCTTTAATATTAACCTCTCACTCTTGATGGAACATTCATTGATTCATGAGAAATTACATGAACTAAAAACCCGGCTGCTTTGTAGAACATTTTCAGAAAATTGGCTATTCAAAATTGCTGTGAACTACATGATCAAGCAGCATTTTGTTTGGTGAGCATCTCTGAGCCTTTGGCATCCCAACCAATAAGCTCCTGGGAAGATTCATCCTTGACTCCTGAAGAGACTTGGAGAATCTCTTTCCCCGCTTCCTGTTTTGGCTAATATACTTCTGGTCCTGGTCGTCGTCATCGTCCTCCTCCTCCTCCTCCTCCTCCTCCTCCTCCTCCTCCTCCTCCTCCTTCTGAGTCTGTTTCAGGCCTCAAAACTCCTTCCCCTACACAAGGGAGAACAGGCCTGATTCTGACAAGGCCTACAGCTTGCTGTTTCTGTTTTGTTTTTGTTTTATTTATTTATTTATTTATTTATTTATTACATTTTTATAGCGCCCAATAGCCCAAGCTCTCTGGGCGGTTCACAAAAATTAAAACCACGATAAAACACCCAACAGGTTAAAACACAATTACGAAATACAGTATAAAAAGCGCAACCAGGATAAAACCACACAGCAAAGTTGATATAAGATTAAAATACAGAGTTAAAACAGTAAAATTTAAATTTAAGTTAAAATTAAGTGTTAAAATACTGAGTGAATAAAAAGGTCTTCAGCTGGCGACGAAAGCAGTACAGTGTAGGCGCCAGGCGGACCTCTCTGGGGAGCGCGTTCCACAACCGGGGTGCCACAGCAGAGAAAGCCCTCCTCCTAGTAGCCACCTGCCTCTCTTCCTTTGGCAGGGGCTCACGGAGAAGGGCCCCTGTAGATGATCTTAAGGTCCGGGTAGGTACATATGGGAGGAGGCGTTCCTTCAGATAACCTGGCCCCAAACCGTTTAGGGCTTTAAATGTCAATACCAGCACTTTGAATTGGGCCCGGACCTGGACTGGCAGCCAATGAAGCTGGAAAAGGACTGGCATAATGTGATCTCGCCGGCCAGTCCCTGTTAATAACCTTGCTGCCCTATTTTGTACCAGCTGAAGCTTCCGGACCGTTTTCAAAGGCAGCCCCACGTATAACGCATTGCAGTAATCCAAGCGAGAGGTTATCAGAGCATGGATAACTGTAGCTAGGCTATCTCTGTCCAGATAAGGGCGTAGTTGGTATATCAACCTAAGCTGATAAAAGGTGCTCTTTGCCACTGAGTTCACCTGTGCCTCAAGTGACAGTTCTGGATCCAAGAGCACCCCCAAACTACGGACCCGATCCTTTAGGGAGAGTGCAACCCCATCCAGGACAGGGCAAACATCACCTCGCCGGACAAATGAACCACCCGCTAACAGTACCTCCGTCTTGTCTGGATTGAGTCTCAGTTTGTTAGCCCTCATCCAGTCCATTACCGTGCCCAGGCACTGGTTCAGAACAGTCACTGCCTCACCTGGGTTTGATGAAAAGGAAAGGTAGAGCTGGGTATCATCCGCATATTGATGACACCTCAGTCCACATCTCCAGATAACCTCCCCCAGCGGCTTCATGTATATGTTAAACAGCATAGGGGATAAGATAGAGCCCTGCGGAACCCCATGGCTTAGGAGCCACGGCACAGAGCAATAATCCCCCAGCACCACCTTCTGGAATCGGCCATTCAAGTAGGAGCGGAACCACTGCAATGCAGTACCTCCAACTCCCAGCTCAGACAACCTATCCAGAAGGATACCATGGTCGATGGTATCGAAGGCCGCTGAGAGGTCCAGGAGAACCAACAGGGTCGCACTCCCCCTGTCTCTCTCCCGACAGAGGTCATCCCACAGGGCGACCAAGGCAGTTTCCGTTCCAAAACCAGGTCTGAAACCCGATTGAAATGGATCTAGATAATCCGTTTCATTCAAGAGTGCCTGGAGTTGTCCTGCAACCACCCGCTCAAGCACCTTGCCCAGGAAAGGGATATTAGCCACTGGCCTGTAGTTGTTAACATCTTCCGGGTCCAGATTAGGGTCCAGATTTGTTGAAATTTATAATAAAAATTAATCTATTTTTTTTTAGCACAGCAAATATTTCACATTTGTTTTGTTACAGTCAATGTTTCAGAAAGGCTTTAGCTGGCACCTGCCATAAGCCCTTGTGATAAAGAAGGCTATAAATGTGACCCCAGCCAAGGAAAACAAAGTGTAATAATTAGGCATTGAAACAAACCTAGTCATATCTTTGCGTGGGATAAATAGGTGTCATAACTCCTCAGCCATTGGAACTGTGCCAGGTTGCATCCTATGGAACATTGCTCAGCACAACTGCCCAAATTTCTATTGCAAGCTGCATATCTCCTGCACTAAACACGATCAAGGTGCTGTCACTTGATTATCTTTCAGCCCTTATTCGCTTCTGACTAATTTCTTTTCAGTGTGGGAAACAGTATTCTGACACGCATGACACAAGCAAAATACTTGTGGATTAGTTCCATTAAAGCCATGCCATATGCCCAATAGGGTAGACGCAGATGATGTGTCTATGTGCTTGTCAGCAGGCTTTTCCTATCGCCGGGGAAAAAGGGTGCTCAACGCATGTCCCTTAATTTGTATCCTATTTATTGATGCACACGAGGCAGGGGTAGAGTTCTAATTAAAAATGACATCATCAAGCTTCTGCTAGCACTTTGCAAAAGCCGTCCACTCACATAAGACTTCTGCTGCCTGTTTTCAGTTTTCAATGATCCTATTATGAATTGTAACCTCATTACACAAACCCGGCTAAATGGTGGAATTTCAAATGGGGTTTTGTGGCTTTTAGAACCTAAACAGCTAGAACAAGCACAAAGGCAGTTGCGGTTGGGCTGCTTCCTCTCTTACCACAGCCGTTGTGGAGATGCCATTCCAGTGACCACTTCTTCTACAATGAGTCAGTTTCATTTTTAACAATCTGACTCAGTTCTCTTCAAAGTGGTGGGGGTGGGGAAGGGCAGGGGAAGGGGGAAGCATGTTATTCCAGCGTGATTCTTGTATGCCTGACTTTATACAAAGGGGTCAAAGCAAAGCCAGAGGAAAGGCTACGGCCAGCTGTGGAGTTCCTGTCTTCTGGAAATGGCAGCCTTTCGAAAAGGCGGCCTCTGTAAAGGCTGTGTCAAACATGGCCTTGCAGTTTTAAGAACACTGATTTGGGCTAGGGATGGCAGAGGGATGGGGTTGGGGGAGAAACCTCACACAAGTGCCAAGTTTTGAACATTTTTATACTTTTGATATAGTCAGTTCAGAATTTGGCATTTGAATATGAAGTTTTATGCTACTAAAGCCTGGAATTCCAAACCTGAGATCTCATAATTTGAAGCGAAAAGTCAAAACTCACAAACATTTCTCCTCCTCCTCCTCCTCCTCCTCCTCCTCCTCCTCCTCCTCCTCTTCTTCTTGCTGCTGCTGCTGCTGCTGCAATAGTTTTAACTCTGGTATTTGTACTGGCAGTTTTGTATTTGAATTTGAATGCTTACTTTGACTCTAGCTCTAATTTTCATGCCCTAACTACTTCCTCACAAACAGACAGAAGCTACATTTTTTGTTGAGGCTTTTTCTTTGCAGCACTGGAACTTCCTGAAAAGAAAGACTAAAATTGTAAAAGTTGATGGTCATAAGCTGAATTCTCTGCTTGCCAGAGAGCTGTGATTTGTGCGATTGCACAGGCCAGCAGCAAAAAGAGGAAAGGCTGGTGAGGAGTGGTTGCGGAGCCACAGTGTCAGTGTCTTCCCAAGGAGAGGACTGCTGAGCCAATTGGAGCTCCAATGATGGGGGTGGGGCCACCAGAATGAGATCTCTCTGCTTTCTTTTCATTCCACTTCAACCTGAGGCCCCAAAAAGCAGGCCTCTGAGGTGGCTGCAGCATTGCAGTCATTGTGTAGCAAGATTTCTTGCAGTGGCAGAAGCAGTTGATACTTAATGGCCTGGGAAGGAATTTTACCTGCATACAGTTTGGCAAAGATGGTGCAGGGTTTCTTTCCCTTCCTCATTGTAAGATTAATTCTATGGTAAATAAGTTGATCTGAATTGTCAGTAAGTTCTTTGTGGATGCTTCATTACATAATGTTTCTCACAACTATGGAAGCATGACAGGCATTGGGCTAGATTCATTGCTGAGGGGGAGCAGGATTGAGCTCCCTACTACGCCACGATGGAGATTCTCATAAGGGATCTTTGAGATGTATCCCCAAGACCAGACCAACATGGAGGCTGCAGCTGGCCACATCCAGGATAGTGGAAAGGGGTTCACTTTAGTGGTTTGTGCCATGGTGTGTACCCTGTACCCTTCCATCCCTACAGGTATGGGGGCCAGGAAGGAGGAATGAGATAGCAGGTGATGCAAGATTTTTTGCCTTCCCCTTTGCAAGATTAATTCCATTGTAAATAAGTCGATCTGGACTGCCAGTACATTCTTTGTGGATGCTTCATTTTATAACATAGGGCGTGGGCAGCATCCATGTCCTATGCAGCCGCCAAGCCTATTCAAGTGAAAGTTAATAATGTTTTTTCAGCATTATTGGCTGGCTATTGCATGAGGCTAGCCCACTTGTTCTGGACAGCCCCTTCACCCATTCATACCAAATATCTGAAGGGGCTAGGATTGCACTTCTATCCATAAAGAATACAAAGATCAATTTTCCTTAAAATAAAAATAAAATGGCATCATTTTCTTAAGTAGATCCTTCATAAACAAAATGTTGCTGTTTTATTTTTATGTTATTTTTTTTTATAAAAAATCACAGTATTTTAGGGAATGGTATTAAGTAAAACTTCATTCTGTATTCTATCAATGCTGTGAATCTCATCATTAATTGCCACATCAACTAATTAAACACCCATCTAGAGTTATACTAGAAAGTTATTTAACACACTCAGCAGCTGCAGACTTTAAGTACCTTTCCTATAAATTCACAAACATGGAATGCAGCAGTTTCCAAACTTTCATGAAACTTATAAAAATGTCTTTTTTTGCCCTCTCCAAATGACTCACAGTTTTTGTTTTGAAGTTTCTGAGCTTCTCTTAAGGTTATGGAGTGGTCAAGCGAAGCGGAACAAGGTTTTTTGAAATCAGGAAGCCTGGCTGCAGTTTCATTGAGAAAAAAGGCCATTCCTGTGTTTGATTGAAAAATAAATCTGCTGCTCTCAGTGAACCTTTGAAGTCCCCCAGCCCAGTAATTGTTTCACGACATTTGCAGCTTGAGGCAGCAAGAATGTTTGTGGTTGTTTTAAAGGCATCTGAGTGTGGATTCCATATGGTTTATTTTTTATTTGGGGGTTTTCTGTTTTCCCCCTCCTCTAACTTTCCCCATTTGGAGCCTCAAGCCTCCGTTTTTTGCCCTGTACCCTATATGAGCTGCCTTTCTGTGCATAGTATATCCATTGTAGCACAAATATTGAAGCATGCTTAATTCAGACCAAATATAAGATTGCCCATTTCAGTAACAGTCAATTTTTAACTGTTCTATCAGTACTACATTTGGAGTTTTGCTTACTCAAGCATTTGGTAGCTCAGATAAAAGGCCTCTTCAAATGTCCATGCAGAACCATGGATAGCTTGATCCAAACCCCAATTAACTTGATTACATTCATTGGGGCCAGTTTAGGAGAGCCTGCTCAGGACTTTGTGGTTGCCATGACAACAATGGGATGATCTCAATATGTCATTGGTCCAACACATTTTGCAAGACACATCCTTGAGCTAGTTTACTTGACTGAATGGGAGATCTAGAACTCAGTGTGTGTGTCCCCTACCCACACTCGGTAACTCCTTTGTTATATCAGACTATTTCCTGGTAAAGTTGAGACTGACAGTGGCTTTCCCCCTCTATAGGAGTGCCAGGCTTAATTTTGGGGCCAAAATAGATATTACCATTTCCTTTATGGATAAATATTTTGCAATAGAAATGGCAGGTGCAGGGGATCCAATCCAGACTGGGCCCATAGCACAGAGATAGTCCCCCTACACTCAGTGATAGTGCCAGATTATTTTGCACCCTAGGCAAGGTGAGCTACATGCACCCCACCCAAAAAAATTGCCAACTTCGGTTCAGCTGTTCAAGAAGAGTTTCTGAACTATTATATTTTCCTTTTATTATGTTTTTTTTCTTAAAACAGCTAATTTGTATAAAACTGTGACCCTTAAAGGGCAGTACAGCACCCCTCTGAGGTCTGCACCCTAGGCGGCTGCCTAGTTGGCCTAATGGTAGCACCGGCCCTGCCAACACCATGCACACTACAGTCACAATCTGGATCAGCATCCCTACATGAACTCTACAGTAAAAATCAAAGGAAGTCACTCTAAAGTGGGAATAGGCAACATGTGGGCCCTCCAGATGTTTTGGCCTACAACTCCCATGATCCCTCACCATTGGATATGTTGGCTAGGGCTGATG
Organism: Elgaria multicarinata webbii; assembly: GCF_023053635.1. Taxonomy (NCBI): domain Eukaryota; kingdom Metazoa; phylum Chordata; class Lepidosauria; order Squamata; family Anguidae; genus Elgaria; species Elgaria multicarinata. The sequence goes on from NC_086172.1 coordinate 110,378,500, forward strand.
GGAGTTCACATCTGGAGGATCAAAGGTTGCCCATCCCTGCTTTAAAGTAACATCTGTTTTGGGCCTTAGTATGCTCCTGGACAGTTATGGAAACCAATGGATTCCTGAATATTCTGGGGAACTTTTATGTAGACATGGCTGATACTCCTACAGAGCTCTCATCTTGCTATGGAATAGTGAGGTGTGAAGGGCTGTTGACACAATCACCCCCCAAACATCCTTTCCTGCATTGTTAACCCCCACCAGTCTTCTGCCTTACCAGAAAGCTGTAGGCAATGAAACAAGTAAGATGATGATTAGAACGCAGTTGGCCCAAGTCATTTAACAACTACATCAAGACACACGTAAGAGGACATTATTGTGCCTACTTTGTGGTGGTGAGAATGTTGAAACAAACTGATTTCACTTCTTCAGGTTAGTCATCCAATAGTGTTTTTTCAAGTGATGAAAGGACCCTGGGGACCCGGTGAAGGGGAAGTTGGAACAACTTAAGGAATGCTTTGACAAATTTGTTAAGCACTTCAATGATAAAGAGGCTTGTATTCTCACTCTGAACCTGACACCACTATGGATACAGTTCCAGTGAAGATGTCTAGAGCACCATCTGGTCTAGATGGGTAGATGGTTCCCATGTCTGTATATAGCCAGTTCTGGATGGCGGGGGTGCACTTTGGGGGTGCTCATGGATTGTCTCTTGCGACCCAAATGGCTGGGTAAGAAGATAAAGAATGTCCTACAGGATTTTCCCCACCTCCCCTCTTGTGTAGGTTAACTACAGTTAGCGTTATGCCTGCACAGGTGCTTTCCCCAGAGCTGTTGTTTGTCTTCAGAGCCACTGTCTCCACAAGCTCCAACCACAAACGTGCACAATCGGGCCTCCCAGTTGTGTGCAGGAGCCAATGTGCATTCAGCTATGCAGGTAGGTTCCCCCTTAAATAGGGTGACCAACTGTCAGGATTTCCCCGGATTTGTCCTGGTTTTTGTTCTTTCCATGGTGTCAGAGGGGATTTTCTATAATTTTCAATAATGTCCTGGAATGACACACCTTCCTCTTTAAGGCTGCCATTAGCATGGCAGGAGGGAATGACATGCTTTCTTGAGGCACATCATTCCCCCACCCCGAGCTCCAATTGAGGTCTTAAAGGGGAAAGTGGGTCATTTGTGGACATTATAGAAAAGGCCCCAATTGGAGTGGATGGTGGTGGTGCAGAATGAAATCCTTTCCCCTCCTCCACTCCAATCGGGTACTTTAAGGTGGCGGGGAAATAACGCACTTTCTGCAGGACTCAGAAAGCTGCTTCCCCCCACACACACACACTAGGTGTCTTCTTTTTTGGTTTCCCAAATATGGTCACCCTACCTTAAAAGCCTTTCTCTCAACACATGATGATACAGGGGTAGAGGCCAAGGAGATTATGACACTTGGGATGAGGCTAGTATATGTGGTCCTCTCCGTCCATGTTTTGAATGCATGGAGGATAATTACTGAAAGGTGCCAGTGTCTGTCAATTATATACAGGTAGCACTAACATTTATAGGATGCTGAACTTTATGGGTATGATAATAGAAGTTGTCATAGGCCTAAAACTCATGGAGATGGAAAACCTATGGCTGTACTGTATGAGCTCTAATTGCAGGTGAAGGAGTTCACCAGATTGACGGTTCCTTCATAAACATGCACACACGAAGCACCCTGCTTCCCAAAATTCCCTCCCTGGCTTGTATGATAATCTGAGTTGGAAAGGAAATCTCTCTACCTTCTCCTTCACACTTGAAATCTCTCTACCTTCTCTGCTGATTGGTCACTGTCTGCCCAGGCAGAGTGTGGGCCCAGCAAGTGGAATGGCTGCTGGAAAGCCCATGCCCTCTCTCTGCATCAGGATTCGCTGCTGCCACCCCACAGCAGAGAAAGTGTTGGGTTTTGTTTAATGTAGTGGCAACCCAGTGCCATATAGGCACCCCCTGTTGACATTCTTCTGTACTATACTAAGATGTATTGTATTTCTATTCTATTCCAAATTTCTCTCCTATTCTGTATTTCCATTCAAATTTATTTGAATTTGATTTTAAAATTTGCACCTATATGTATAAATGACTATACACACATTTTATGCCAATCTGGGTCCTCTTCTTCGGCAATTCGTACATGGCCACCCTAACCCTGGAAGATGACAGGAAGGTGTGAGAAAGGAGCACCCCAGGCTTCCAAATCTTCTTTTCCGCTGCCACCACTGTTGCTGCAGCCACTGCCAAGCCTGGCCAGGCAAGGAGAGAAGGGAAGAGGATACTGTGCATTCTGGAAGTTGTGGGAAGAAATTCCATTGTGCTCCCAATGCTGTCATTCAGAGTGCAAAATGAGGTCTCAAAGTTCATATTTGGGTTTGGAAAAACTGAAGTAGTTTTTTAACCTTTCAGGAAAATAGCTCAGTTTACTCAGTCCAATCCCAAATAGAGCCGTGGGGATTTGTCTATCACTAATTATCCTCAGAGCAAATAACTAATGTAATAAGTATGAATCTTCTGAGAATATTTGGTCCCTTTTTTAAAAAACAACATTTTGTTATACATAATATACAAATGTACAACTACATAATCCATATATTCAGTTAATTTTGTTTGGAAACATACATTTTTTCCTCTAGAATATAGTTTCAGTAATAAAATTAATAAATTATGAAAACAGGTATCACTGCAAATAAACTGATCAATTGCTTGATGTCTTGAAAAAGGCCCCCCATGAATTCTCTTGCAGGGGGCCTCCACATTTTTTTATTTTAGTTTTTGCTGCCGCACTGCTTTTAGATGATTTTTTTTTCTTCAATGAAAATGATTGAATCAGAACCAGATGTTCTGTGTAAGCACAACAGAACACAGATTCCTGGAATCATGTTATTTGTAGGGTGCAAGGTGGTCCCGATATGAAAAGAATGGCAAAAACAGTCCAAAGCTAGCATCTTGGATTTGATTTCAGGAGAATAAAATGTACAGGTACTTGTGAATATGGAGAAGAACAGGGTTGGTCAACAGCAAGAGATATTTTCATCTCTTGGGCTATTCCAACAGTTGTTACCCATGTCTTGGAGGATTGACTTCTCCTCTTTGGAGAACGTTAGTAGTCTCTCTCACACACACCCATGGTGATTTTTTTTTTAATATAAATGTCTGTGTCCCCTCCCTATACAGGGTGTCCCACAAATGGGACTCCTACCCATGGCAGTAAAAGTATAGCACCACCAAGAAACATCGGATGTAGTTCCCCAAAGGGAGCCTACCTCATACTTACATTTTCCTTCATAATGATCTTGGGTTTCCTTATGATAATCATGCACGAATACTTTCCATTATTTTGTGTTTTATGGGTTTTTTTTGTTTTTTTACAGTTTTACCCATTCACTTGTGTGAGACTGAAAAAAAGGTAATTTAGCAGGTTGGGCTAAGAGAGAATTTTGAGTCCATGCCAGCCTCTCTGGGCATCATGACAGTAAATTTTAAAAACACTCCGGTTTCATTAGTTAGCTTCATTATTTGCTTTCCCTGCAACTGAGGATAAGATGGAGAAGAGGAGGACCATGTGAGCAACCTCCAGTTCCTTGCAAGAGGAGAAAACATGGGATATAAATGCAATAATAATAATAACATCATCAACAACGACCGCTATGACTTCCCACAACAACATAGTAGAAGTTTCCAATTTTATCTCATTTCTTGTTTTAATATCCTGTGAAGTTAAACTAAAGATACATTTTTTTTAACAAAGACACCCTTGATAACAAGGATACTGATTCAGATGAAAAGTTAACTTGCTTGGGGGGTCTGAGTGAGTCATCAATTCTTATCCTCCTTGCAAAACCATTGAGCCCATCCCCACATATGCCTAGGCAGTTTGTGTAGGTTCATGCAACCATTCTGCTTATCTGGATAGAACAAAAAGTAGAAAAGAACATTAAGATAATGAGCTTTATCATACCAGCGTTTTACTGTGCAATCACTGCAAATTGTGTGCAAAGGACTCAGAAATTTTCCACCTTATAATCTGCTTTGATTGTGAAGTACTCCCATGCATCCTGCCTTAGTTGTGCTATAAAGCCAAAAGACTCGCCATATTTAGCCACTACTTTTTGAGCGTATTTTCCAAGCCGCCGCTGGGGCGCAGGAGAAGGATTTTAAAGAAATGCTTACATCTTTGTAAGCTTTAAAGATAAAGATACCAAAATTGGTACAGTAATAGATATTAGGGAGAGCTTTAAGCATACCAAATTTGAATTGGATTGGGTCATCGGTTGATTTTTTATGATTTTTTTACATTTCCCCCCTTAAACTCACTTCCTGGTATGCAAAGGATCACTGCCGCCCAGTAGCAACAACAACAACGACAAAAGCTTAGCACTACGGAGATAATTTGAGGGAAGCAGGTACATGGGATGAAGCTCAATAAGTAAACAGAACAACCAGCAAAAGACTATTGTGAGCACCTTTTCTTTTTCTTTTTAGCATTCTTCTATTGCTAACTGGTAACACAATAAAACAATTCCCTTTAATGATGAAGATCACAAAAACAATGGACATTTGTTGTTTAATGTAGAGCTTTGCAGAGAGAATTTTACAAATTCCTGTTTGAAATGAGTAAAATGCTCTACTTGTGACTGTCAGTTGAAGCAAACCTTGGTGTGCTCTCTGTATTCATAATATACATCATATGTACCTCCATTATAGACATGCTGTTTCATTTACGAAGGCCAACAGAACTTAATTGCAAATCAATGCAGAAACAAAACCAAAGAGAGTGCATTCCAGTTTCCCTAGACGCAGCAATAAATTTGGTTGAACTGAAATGATACTCAAGCTGCAAGCCTCAAATTACTTGCACTGGGACTGCCCCATTGAAATGAGTGGGAATGCTTGATTTATTTACAAGGTTATTTAGATTCCAGAGTAAAAATTTTGAGGATGGCCACCTTAACATACAATTTTGTTATAAGGTCACATCGCTTCGTTACATTTCAATGGGAGTCAAGGAGCTGAACTAAGCAATTATTAACACGTTGCAACATTTACAGTTAAGAATATATTGTAGATACACCCAACATACAAGTCATTCACAGCAATGTAGCTTGGATTTTCTTTCAGTAGTAAGGCATTACCTTACTCCACCGTTTGGCGGTTTGTGTTTGTTTGTTTGTCTGTTTTTACAGCTTTACACACACCCTTTTAGGAATAAATGAATCTTCCAGTTTCTCCCACAGGGATTTTTATTTTTAAAAAATCCCAAGTTCTTTCCATCCTGGATATGAGAAAATGTGTGAATCTTGATGATTTTTTATGAAAAAAGAACTGAATGCATCGGCTGCATTCAATAGGTTCAGATATTTCCAGTAGAGGAAGGACCATGTTATACCTGCCAGCCATATCACTGTTAAAGATGAGGAGCCTGCCAGGAAAAGGAGGTGGCATTGGCAATGCTATTCGGTGATAATATGGTTGAATTCAGAAGGGTTCAAACCCAGACTTTTAAGAACTAAGCACTCAAAACCCTGGGACTGGATGGATGAATCTCTCAGTTTTTGGTTTCTCCCAATGCAGATTTTTTTTTTTTTAATCTGAAGTTTTTCCCATCACAAATATGAAGACATTTGCGAATTATGGCAATTTTTATATTAAAAACACCCCAAACTGAAACAAATTTTTTACCTATCCCTATTCACTTTACAAATTATATTTTGTATATTATCAGATCTGATTCACTATTTATGGGTGCATCCTTTACATGCATTTCTACATTCAAGATTTATTGGGGGTATTTTATATTGGTAACGTTGCTTATTACATGGCTGCAATGTTAGAAATGTAAGTATTAACTCTCCATCTTCACAAATAAATGACAGAGATGTAAGCATTTTTGTTAATTCCCATTGATGCTAATAGAGTGGATCTCCAAAAACGGAGTGGTTTTCCGATAAGTAATACATCGGTGCAGGGAGACAGAGCCACCAAAAATCAGGGTGGGGAATCGTCTATTGGAGCTCCACCCCGAATTTCGGGCAGGAGCAGACCCACTCTGCACACCCCATTAGGAACAGTTTTAAGGTACATTTTTTATATGGCAAACCCAGTCAACATTTTCAAGTAGCCACTCCCTTAATCATATGGAAATCTTAGAATGATAGGAAAATTCATATATCAGAATTACTGAATTTGAAGACTTTTATACTAAAAGCCATATAATCAATCGTTACACAATGTTTGATAAAGTGTGACAAAACATGGGTCCAGACGGAAGATATATGACCTTTTATTCTAACCTAGAGGAAGTTAACAGGAAGCAACCATTAGACTAAACAACTGGAGTTATTTGCCATACATCAGTGTCACACTGCAATTAAAACAGCACAGATATGGTCTGTTAGCATTTGGCTTTTTCATTTCAAGGATATTTTCATTACACATCAAGGAATCTAAGAAATTGTCTTATATCAGGTCATTGGTCCACCCAGTTCAATACTGACCAAGTTCACACATCATGCTAAGCAACCCAGAAGCCATCGTGTTCGTTGTTTACTTGTGTTCAGGCACTCTGCAGCTTTCCATGGCTTGTTCCCCCCACCCCTCAGTCCTCCTGCCAGGTCCTAGTATGTTTCCCAGTCACCTTTGTGGCAGAACATCTTATTTCTTTGGTCCCTACATCAACAACGGATTGGTGAATATATGCAAATTTCATGGCAAAGCAGTGAAGTGGAGGGGAAAATTATATATGTTTTTCTGTGCATAGAGATATGGATGTGTTGGAATTCCAAATGCTCATGCTAAATTTTCTAATTCTATGGGAACACGACTCTTATTCTACCATATCAGACCATCTAGCTCACCATTGACTTTAACGATTGGCAGCAACTCTTCAGTGGTGGGGCTAAGGGCGCAACCCCTGTGCCCTTAGCCCCACTACTGCTGGAATGTGGCCCTCAAGTCCCTTCACAAATTGGGAAGTGGCCTCTGGGCAGAAAAAGATTTGCTACACCTGATGTAAAAAACTCTCAGGCTAACTCAAAGCCATTTTTTTTTTAAAAAAAGTACTTTTAAGGCAGTTCCCACAGGTTGCCACGGATTCTGTTCACAACAAAGTATAACCCAATATGTGTTTTTGTGCTGGCATTTCCTTTCATCTGAAAGAAGCCCTTAAACAATGGACTAGGTTCACAAGAGCTGCAGTAGTGAGTAGACTACAACAGGGGTGGAGCAGATTGTAGATGTCTGGGTGACTTGCAGGAGATGGACAAGGGTTTCTGACTCCCTAGTGCTTAACAATGGCAACAACAAAATGTTTCCCACCTTATTAGGCTTCTGGAATGAAAGGTGCTGGGGTAACCAGGAGGAGTGGACTTACATGTGTGAAATGATTGCGAGCTCAGTTTACTTATTTTTGTTTATTTATTTATTTATTTATTTATTGCATATATATCCCGCCTTTTTTCCTCCAAGGAACCCAAGGTGGCATACATAATCCACCTCCTCTCCATTTTATCCTCAAAACAACAACCCTGTCAGGTAGGCTGGGCTGAGAGTCTGTGACTGCCCCAAAGTCATCCAGTGGGTTTCCATGGTGGATGGGGGGGATGACTAGAACCCAGATCTCCTGACTCCCAGTCCAACACTTTAGCCACTACACGACACTGGCTGTTCTGGTACGAACAACATATTCCTAAACTCAGAAGCACTCTGTGCATGGTGTGTGTTGGGCTTGAACCTAACTCTGGTAGGTGAATCTTGAGATTCTAGTAAAAAAACAAAACAGATTCAACAAACCTGAACTCTGTCCAGCAATGGCATAACCCCCCCCCCCAAACATTTGACTACTCTGTCTTATAGGATCTATTGTGTGAAGGAGTAAGTTCCCCTTCCTTTAAGTTCCATATTCCGGAAGTGACACAGTTCATAGCAGGAGCACAGGGCTGCCGAAAAGAGCCCTTTAAAGTCAGAGCCATTTTAATTGGAGAAGTTTAATTATGCTGCTGTACTCTAGGATAAGCTGACTACCCTGTAGAGTAAATCTGAAAAGCTACAGGGGCTCCATTGTGGTTGGGGCAAGCTAGAAAATGTCTATAAAAGGCGCACTGTATCTCGACAAGACTAGACTACATTTGTTTTGTATTTTCAATTCCCCTAATTTTTGCATGTCTTTGAATTAATTATTCTCCCTTAGACATCAAAGAAAAATGAAGGACATTTTTACTTTTAACAGTTTGTACTATAATAATTATCTTATTGCTCCAATGACAGGGTTGCACACTTCTTAGGTTTTTGAGATTACAAAAGGAAATGCAGCTAATTATAGTCTGAAAGAAATTACAGTTCTGGTTCTTTATTTTCTTGGTCTCATTTACTCACACACAACCCAATCCATCTGTGGGAAGTTACCTAAAACTAATACTTGGGAGTCGATCTGGAAGGTTCACGATCTTGACCATCTATCTTGCCCTTATCCACTATCTGGCCCAAAGGCCTGTAATGTCATTGGTGGGTTTTACTTATTGATCTGATCTAATTACCAGAAAAGTATGTAGGTGTAGTAAAGAGAGGTGATATAGGAATTCCAGTTTTCGAGCCTAGTTGCAAATCATCTCTTAGGTTCAGTCCATATCTAGTTTCAACATTGTGTTTCCAATATGATTAGATTCCATCTTTTCATCTCTTAAACTGACAACTCTTTCTGTGAACCTCAATCATCTAACAGTGCAATTCTACATATAAGTTTACTCAAAAGAAAGTCTGATCTGTGTTCACTTGGACTTTTTCCCAGGTAAGTGTGCAGAGGACTATAACCTTGTCCTAGATCCAATAGATATCACTGAAATAGCACATATGGTTGCAATCCTATGTAAAATAACTCTCCTATATATTCAGTACTCTGAGCTTCATGCCATTTCCTTGTATTCCAAATAACTTCGTACCTTTTATCAAGCTCACATTCTCTGTAAAACCTTTCTTTAAAATTATCTTTGTTGTGCACTCCCCGATCCATACCTCGCCACAATAGAACTTTAAATCATGTTTGGAATTCTATCTCCAGCAATGACATAACTGTCATCAGGGGCTGAACTCAAAATCTCAAAGTATTTCTCTCCCGTGTTTAGCCAGCCAAGCAATGGCCTTGTAATTAACTAAAACACAGGGCAGGACAGACTTTCTTCTGGGGTGGCCACTTATGTATTGCCAAAAAAGTGGTCACACATCACCAAGAAGTAGGACAAAAGAGGCCATAAAATGTGCATATGCTAATTTACATGTATAGATGCACATTTAGAAATTATTGTTATGCTTTAAATGGAAATATGGTACATCTCACCATAGTGTGGAAGAATGTGACCAGGTGATCCACATGCCTTGCTCAATCTGCTCTCCAGGTGCTATAGATGGGCAACATCAATGGCCCAGCTCTTTATTCTGGTGGTTCTTTATCTTTCAAGTGGACTTTGATAGAGGACTATCAAAATAGAGGACTCCATCGAAATAGAGGACAGTCATCTGGCAGCCCTTCAAATAGTAGGCTGTTCTCTGAGAAAGAGGACAATTGGCCACCCAACTTTCTCTACCCTGGTCAGTAGTGGTTGCTTGCAATACTATGTGACACTGAATCTGTGGGACACTGCAGTGGTTTTACTGATTTGCTGAAGAGTGGCCGTTGAATGGCTCCACCCCACCCCACCCCCCACAAATTGAAAGACTTACCAGACGCAGGGAAACAACTTTGAAGATTGTGTTGAGGATAGCTGCAGAACCGTTCTGCCTCCTAAGGGATTGGAGTTTAATGAGGGAGGATGCTGTTGTACCATGTCCTGCTTTGTAGGCCCAACAGCTGGTGGGCCACTGTGTGAACAGAGTGCTGGACTAGATGGATCCTTGGTCTGATCCAGCATGGCTCTTCTTGTGTTCTTATGTTGGTTTTTCCCTAGTTGGAGGAAGGACAGTAAAAGTCTGTCCCAAATCCTTTATTAGGAGAAACTCTGTATAGGCCTGTTCCATTTCTGCACATTCTTAAAGCCTGGATTGTGTCATTACTTGATGTTGCTCGGACTTTATACTGTTAGTTTTACCCTACCCTGTGCCTGCTTACCCTACCCTGTGCCTGTTTGCATTCTCTTCCCCTCCTTATTGTTTTACTATGATTTTATTAGATTGTAAGCCTATGCGGCAGAGTCTTGCTATTTACTGTTTTACTCTGTACAGCACCATGTACATTGATGGTGCTATATAAATAAATAAATAAATAATAATAATAATAATAATAATAATAATAATAATAATAATAACTTACTAATCCCAAGTTCTTCCTCCCAAATGATATTGTCTTTATATGTTCTGCCATTGCTTATCTGTGCCATTTGGTTAAAGGAACATGGATGTCTATATTATTTTAATTTTGCTTTTGGAATTCCAACTGCTGCCCTCCCACAGAATATGTCTCCAGCAAACAACCAAACAAAAATGTATTGATTCCCCAGCCACAAGGCTTTCTCCTAGAAGCAAGGGTTGTTCTGCTTTATTTATTTATTTGACTTGCACATCACCTTTCTATCAAAAATGTGGATAAGGGGACTTACAATCACTAATAAAACTTCATAAAAATAATAAAACAATCAATTAAAAACCATCAAAAATAATGTGAAACAAGTAAAAACACAAGAATAACAGAGAAAAACAAACTCTAGTCCAACAGCCCCGCTTACACACCAAAGGCCAGCTTGAATAAAGTGGTCTTTGCCTGCTGGTCGAAGGACAGCAGAAATAGAGTTCTACAAGCAGGGAGCAGCCACTGACAAGGCCCTGTTTCACATCACCAATACACACAGAGGTGGGGCTATTGCTAGATTACTAGTATTTGCCATTGCACTTGAAGCTTGTTTGGAAGCCACTTTTAATTCAAGGAACCACTGTGCTTTCAGAATGGTAACAAAATGTTATGCATGCCATACTAGTACAGCTTTACTCAAAATTGCTCAGGTTAGTAGGAGCAATCTTTTTAGGTGTTTGTGGATGGGGATAGAAAAGAATAGACAGCAGGAAACAAGCAGGAGGGGATCCACACGTCGCTCCCAGAGCGCTTCTATGCGACTCCAGTGCACCCCAAAAATGATAGTCTGACTTCCCTGTAAAAGAAACGACAAAGAGCCGTCCATGCCGCCGCCGACGAGGAGGAGGAGGAGAGCTCTCCACCGGCGAGGAGAACTCGGCAAAAGAAGGTGGGGTAGAGAGCTTCTTCTGCTCTTCACCCCGCCTTCTTTTGCCAAGCTCTCCTCCTCCTCCTCCTCCTCGTCATGGACGGCTCTTCGTCGTTTCTTTTACAGGGAAGTCAGACTATCGTTTTCGGGGTGCACTGGAGTCGCATAGAAGCGCTCTGGGAGTGACGTGCGGATCCCCCCCAGGTCATCTACAAATTCTATATATCTTGAAGAAATTAAGTGTATGAACAGAAGTTTCTAAAGAGAGCTTCGGCTATTGGGCGGTATAGAAATGCAATAAATAAATAAAGGAGAAGAGATTATATTGTTGGCTTCCCTTCCAAAGAATATATGGGAGGTTTTGGAATGATTGCAAAAAGTATATAGTGAATGGGAAGAACCATTCAGAAAGGCAGCGGGCATCTCAGATGTTTTAATTTAAGAGTTTATATATTTGGATTCAGTCAAGGCATTATTATGTCGATTAGAAAGATGAATACTTCAAAACAATCAAACAGCGCACAATGCAAACCCGCATAAATATAGCTTCCTCTGGACATGTCCATTACTGCAGTGGAAGGACCAATCCAGCAGACAAGGCTGCAGCACTGAAATGTTATGGTATTGTGCGTGTATGTTTTTTCAGCACAAAAAAGAAAGAGTATTCCGATCCTGTCTGGAGCCATCAGATCCCTCCATAGTATACATTGTAATAAGAAAAAGAGACATTTTTCATTGATCTTTTAGGAAATGTAACTTGTTTGAAGGAAAACTGACAGGTTTATGTTAGGAGGGAAAGAACTAAAGCCTTTTGAGGAAGCAGTGAGTGCAGACGACAGCTGGAATTTGTGCTAGCTGACAGTTTTCTCTGGTGCCTTTTTCTCTCCCGCCTGCCCCCCCTCCTTCCATGTGTGAGAGAGTGCTGCTGCTATAGGAATGTGGACACACTGCTGCTTTATCAAATAGGTCATATGAATTTCGGCAGTAACACATGATCTTCCTTTTTCCCTTTGAGGAACAAAGCTGCTGCTTCCCGACATCTATTTTTAAGCTCTGTGCCTGATTACATCACTACTTCCCCTACAGTGATGTGAGACATTTCATCAGCGGATTCTTTCAAAACACACGATTCATGGGGAAAAAAGTGCTCTCAGTCTTATGAATGAGGTGTGTGTGTGTGTGTGTGTGTGTGTGTGTGTGTGTGTGTGTGTGGTGGGGAACCTAGTTGCAGTCTAAAGAGGGATGAGAAGGGGAAGACATTTACTCTGGCTTGGAATTAATTTAGTATACCTATGTGTTGGGTCCTAGGGAAAATGGCTGGACATGCTGATATAGGAAACTGAGGAGTGTCATTAAGGTTTTTGGCATTTGCAGTGTGTGTGTGTGTGTGTGTGTGTGTGTGTGTGTGTGTGTGTGTGTGTGTGTGAGAGAGAGAGAGAGAGAGAGAGAGAGAGAGAGAGAGAGAGAGAGAGAGAGAGCTGCTGTCAGCTGTAAGTAATGGGATTAGACTGTGAAATGAAGGAAGCTATGCCAGAAGCTCCAAGGAAAGTGTTTGGCTATAATTAGTGTTCTGTAACTTGCTAGTCCTGATTCTTTTGTTGCTGAAGAAGGCCATTCTGAGTGTCCAAGTAAGCACCTGTTGCTACTGTTCTCCCAGAAGGCCCTCCACACCACAGGCTCCATGAAACAAGAAAGAGCACCGGAAAACGCTCCGTTTGTACAACATTTTTGTTTTGCTTTCATTTAACACCTAACTCATTGTGATAACTGTATTTGTTTCATGGATGCTCAGTGGCGTTTATATTTGTATTTGGCATGGGCACATCATAGCGCCCAACTGACATGTTTAAGAATGCAGGTTGAAAGGATCCAAAGTTCAGAGCAACACCTGGTGAAGCTGAAGGATGCATCTCAACCAATATTGAGCACAGCACTGCAAAGTAGATTGGATGGTGGTGTGGAAATTGTGACCTCATTTCTACAGACCAAAGTCTGCCAAGATCTGTTCAACATATGATCACTATGCACACATCGGTATTGACTTTCATATTCAGTGACGTGAATCATTTGTTTTTTAAAATTGTAATTGGAGGTACTATTGGAGGGTACCTCAAAAGTCATCTAGTCCACCTGCTGCCATTGCAGGATCCTTAATAGGCGACCAACAAGCCAACTTCTACTTAAACAATTCCAATAGAGTCCACCACCTTCTGAAGTTGTCTGTTCCATTGTCAAACAGCTTGTATCATCTGGAAGTTCTTCCTAATGTTTAGCTGATACCCCCTTGATTTTTTAATAACTCATTGGTTCAGGTCCTGCCTTCCTTGGTGACAAAAATCAAAGTTGCTCCTTCATCTCTTTGGCAGGCCTTCAGATATTAGTCATCTCTTTTCCAGGCTACATATAACCAGCCCTTTTAACCTTTCTTCACAGGCTTCGTCTCTGGGTCCCTCATCCTCTTAGTTGCCCTCTTTGGACACAATCCAGATTGTTGATATACTTCTTAAACCAGGACACAATTCTCCTGGTCAGGTGTGACCAAAGCAGAAGAGTAGCACCTTTACTTCTTGATCTAGACACTATACTTTTGCTGTTGCAACCTAGAGTTGCATTGGCCTGTTTAGCCTTAATCATGTTTACCTTGTTTACCTTTACTGAAAGTCCCAGCCAGCATGGCCAATGGTCAGAAATCTTGGGAGTTTTAGTCCAAAACATCTGGGGTACACCAGGTTGGGGAAATGCTGCAGTATATTATAGATGTGAACCATGGCTACCTTTGAAATAAAATAAAGCTACTTATTTGTGTTACCTTTCTTCTAGAACTTTTGCATTTCGCCTGGCCCTACTAGCACAATCCTATACATGTCTACGGAGAAGTAAGAGTCATTAATTTAAATGGGGCTTACTCTCAGGTAAGTGGGTATAGAATTGCAGCCTGACCTATTTGTAATTTTCTTACATGTCAAACCTTGACAGTTCTTCACTTTCTCTCCTGAATATAATAATTCAAGTGTAGGTCGGTACCTCTCTGATGCCTTCTTTTGTCTAAAACAGTAGTATTTTGTTTATAACTGTTCTGCGGCATTTTAGTATTTTAATTTTCTGTAATCCCGTCAGAGAACATTCATAATTGGGTGGATTAGAAATGTAATAAATATACATACATACAGCTTCTATGATTCATAAGTGCTCCTCCTATACCTTTAAAAGATACATTTATTTATTCATTTATTTGATATCCCACCTTTCAACTAAAAATACTGCTCGAGGTGGCTAATAAAATAAAATCCTGCCTGAAGAAAAACATTGCTGTTTAGGTTCCCAGAGCTATTTGAAATCATATGCAAATAAATGCAGATTTTATTCAATAATGCAAATTTTATTCAGTTTTTCAAAATAATAATCTGCTGTTGGATTCATTGGGTCAGCCTTCTAATTTAATGAAGCGTTTTTAATCCAACCAATTAATCACATAGAGATTGCCATCATTGAAAATAAATTTTAAGTCTAGCTTGCTTTGCCTGCTTTATAACTAGTGTTCCTTACCTTTTACCTCCTAGAATTTATGCTGTTTCTGGTCTTTCTCACTTTTTCATCTGGCCAATTAGAAAATATTTCCCTTACATTTTTACTCTTTCGTTCCTCAGAACAACTCAAGGTGGCATGGGTGGGTCTTTCCTCTAGCCACTTTATCCACATGACAGGTTAAGATGACAGATAGTGCCCACCCAGTGGGTTTCATGGGTTTCATGTTTAAGTGTGGTTATTGAACTCAGGTTGATAGAATGATATTATTTTTCTCCAGCTTCCAAGGCTTGTATAAATACATCATGGTTATAATTTTCTAGCTGCTCAACCATATCCATACCTTTGAACAATCCCTGTTTAGGTTGTTGACTGCTCCTGCACCTTTAATGGCAGTGTGATTTGCAGACATAGCAGGTACTAATGCTTACCTCCATGTTCATCATGTGATCCTGGTTCCTGTGCTCCATTTCCAGCTAAAACAAAAAATTGACTCTTTGCATTGGGTTCTGGAATCACTACCTCCTCAAAATCCCATCATGTATGCACCATATTTATAGCTCTTTCTTTTTCAGTTCAAAGTGGCACAATTTGAAGTATTGGCTAGTGGTGCAATTAGATCATTTTAGACTCTTTATGGTTCTTGTGTGGTGGGGATCTTTAGATGCTAATGTGCACTACCTCATTTCAACTTATGGTAAGTCAGCTGTGCTGCATTAGGGTTTCTAATGATAAAGCATCAAGGGAAGTAAGTAGAGAAGGAGCAGAGGAAAAAATTGTGAAAACAACAATGGCTTAGATCCCAACTTTGTGCTCTGTGAAGGAAAGGAAGGTTGCACTTATGGAAGAGGTCCTTCCATCTGTGCTTTTCAAAACGTGATGATAGGTCCTCTGTTGTATCACACAATGTTGGTGAAGACAATACTTGGTATCACTTTATCACTGACCAGTTCTTGAAAGAAAGTGGGCAAATGTTTAAATAACTGCAGGAGTCTCTGGACTGAAGAATAACCTTACCCCAGATTATGATAATTTTTACCTTACAAGTACAAATAAGGCTTTTTTCCCCATCACATCCCCATGAAATGAAAATACCTCTCATGCACCTATTAAAGAAGCTGAGAAGCTCAGGCCAATTTGTAGGCCAGCTGCTGAAAAGTTCATCAATTGCCTGAGAGTAATGTTGATGCAACCCCTCCACCACATTTGCCAGAGCTACTAAAGGACTGTGCGCCCTGAGGGAAGCCAGAAGGGGAGAAGGACAGGACAGGCAGGTCATTCCATCAGTTCCTGAAGAGAATTTCACTTGGCCCGAGAGGCCTTTTGTTTGATTTTGTAAAGAACTATATATTAAATTTTAGTATTGTCTTTCGTACATACTGTAAATGCACTAGATAGAAAGATAAATAAGTAAGTAAGTAAATGAATAAATAAGACACAGTGCCTCTGTCACAAAACAGAAAGACCACCCTACCTCATTTACCTCATTAGGGCAGCTCCATGAGGTATCCGTTGTGGTGTACGTGTCAAAAGACACTATAATCTGTTCATCTTTTCCTTTACAAAACTGAAGCATTATGTTCTCAGAAAAAACGGTTGGTTACAAATAATTTGAGGAAGGAACTCAGCAGTTATACATGACAGAACATTTTACTCCTCCTGGTTCCTTTCCAGTGATAAACACATTTAGCTATCAGAGCCTTTCATGTTCAAGGACACATTTGTCTTTACAGAAAAATGGCTATGTTCACTGCCATTGAAGCAGGCAGGACTGGAAATACAGTGAAAAGGGGAACAGCTGAATGTTGTTTCATATATATATATATATATATATATATATATATATATATATCACTTACCATGCTCTCAGGATATCTAGGAATTAAAGAAAGGAAATATTTACATACTAATTATATTTCTGTTTATTTAATTAAGTTATTATGTGGCCCTGGCACTCAGAAGTGGCTCTCTTAAGCTCGTCTTCTATTGTTGCAATTATGGCATTATGAAAAGAATTCAAGGAATAAAAAGCTAGCAATCTGAGGAGAGAAGAAGCAATTTGCACTGAGCCAAAGGCAAGCCTTGGAACTGATTACTATGCTGGAAGGATCAATTTTGTAAAAAAAGAAGAGAAAAGAGTGAGAGGTAGAAGATTGCATGGGTGCCGAAGGCTTGGCAAGAGTGGGGGTGGGGAGTGAAGGGCTTCTCTCAGAAAATGTGTAGAAGTCCCTCCCTAGTTATTAAATAGTTTACATTGGTCTGCATACAAGAAAGTATTTTCCAATCCATTCACATTGCCTTCTAAGATAGTAATTTTTATGTCAAAGATATTTATATTAGGAATCCCACAAAGCCACAAGCTACTTTCCAAAGACGCAACCTGTATGGGTCCATATATAAAGTTTCCATTAAAACACATGTAGTGCTTTATTTACAGCTTGAGATTTCGCCGCTTATTTTCAACCACTGGTTACTATTCCCTTCAAGAACTCTTTTTTTTTCCCCCGGGCAGCAAATTACAACAGTGAATGTACGGATTATGAAAAGAGAACTCTATCGTCGTCAGAGTAATTTTATAAGATGTTGCCAACCGATTTCCATCACGGACAGCATTCGGCTGCATACTTGCAATTCTAACCACGCCAGTACTGAGATGGAATGGAGTGGGAAGTCACCAATAATTACTGCAGTTCTGTCCCAGTTCTGGAGGCTTCTGAGGCACAGTGATCCTCACTTTGGCTGTTAATCATGAGAATGACCTCTATGTTCAGCAGCAGCATACCTCTAAAACAGGGTGCTTATTAGGCAGGCCCTTGCTATGATGATCTACCCTCCTGGCATGGTATGATCCACCACCCACACACAAAAAGTTATATGCATGCAGAGGTTTCTGGCATCATGCCACGTGGGTGTGGGAGACCTCTGTGCATGTTCAGCTAGGAGGCTGACTTCACTGAAGAAAGCTTTTGGAGCCACTGGATGCCAGACATCAGAATGAAAACCTGTACCCAAAAGAACTTTTCCGGAACAGAAACAAATGCTTCCATTCATCTCTAGTTTTCATTTGAGAGCCCATGTGGTCCAGTATACATAGAGATGGATTTTTGAACTGGCTGGCTTAGGTTTATGGCCTATCTGTGCTATGAACTGAGCCTTGAGCAGGATCTACACTACTGTTTTAAAACATTTTAAGCACTTTATAACAGTTTTGACAACTGTTGGGGCCCAGGACACACTCCATATACCGTTTTCAAAACTATTATAAAGCGCTTTAAAGCAGTAGTGTAGATCTGGCCAAGATTTTTCAGAGCCTTTACCTTTGTGGGTAGCAGCACCAAAGCAGTAGTTCCTTTTATTCTTTCTTTCTTTTTTGAAAACTTGGAACTTCGAAGTGTTGCTGATAGATGGAAACCTCTAGCCACCATTTTCTTCCATCCAGAGTGCCCCTGGAATGATGCTGGGTTGTGATGCAGGGTCATTCATAGGTAGATTCTAGAGGGGAAAATGGTGACCTCTACTGGTAGCTGCCATTTTTCCTCCAGAAGCTGCCTTTGGATGAAGCTATGTCCCATGTTAGAATCATTCCAGGAGTGCTCAGGGGGAATGAAAATGACAGTCAAAGGTGGAGTCAAATGGAGAAAGGTTAGGTGAGTTAGGCACTTGAGTTATTTCATGTGTTACTTTTATCTTTTTAAAACTCCATTTGTCTGTCTGGCTTACCTCAAAAATAAGTGATACAACTGGAGTTTCTATCCAACTACAGGACTATCTCTTAGTTTCACCATCTAGGATCTTCTCAATGAAATAACTTGGAATCACAAATATGGATCAATCAGAACACATGCAGAATGTGATTCTGAAAAATAATTTTAAATAAAATAAAAACAAAAATATATAATTAAGCCACAGCAATCATGCTTATCTGAAACCAGGCACGAACATTCCTGTTTTTGCTAAATGCCTCTTTTTTCCTTTTATTCCATAAGAGTAGGTGAGAAGGGTTACCTTGGCATGTGGGCTGAATAGCCTCACCTCCAGGACTCAGATCTTTCCCTCCTGTTGGCCTTTAGGGAACACACAACAGTATGCAGGGAATCTAAGGCACAGGCACAATTGTCCCTTGATTCTTCAGAGTCAGGACTTAGCTCACTTTTCATTCTCTGCCGGTTCAAGTTGAAAACCTACAACAGAACGTTGCTTTGGGACGAGGGCGCAGGATCAGATCTCGGGGTTTCCCATTTATGTCGTTTTTTGCCACCACCCAAGCTGACAGCTGCCCACTTGGCAAAGAATATGGCATCGAGAGTAGTAAGGGAAACTTCTTGTTCCAGCTGGCACTTCCTTATCTAACAGTTAGAGCTTTGTAAGTGTAGACAGCTGCAGTTTCAGAAATTGGCTCTGTCTGTATCAATTGGATTTGTGAAGTCAGTAAAAGGCCATGAGGCAGATTCATGGGATTTCCTGTTAGTATTAGTAAATGGAATCTACTGCAGAATTTTAAGGGAACAGAAGATGCAGTTTATGGCTCTTATACAGACAGAGGCTGTGGGGAAGGCAAGGCACAGAAAAATGACTGCGTGGGAGGGGTGATTTCCTCAGAAAATGTTGCTAAATTCTATTGGGAAGAACAATGAGCTGCAGGTGAAATGTGCTATGCAGTGAGAGCTTCCAAGTGATCAAACACAGAAAATAAGCTGTAGAAGTGCTCCTTGCTGATTGGTTGCAGCCTCCTGGCAAGAAACATCTGCAAAAGGAAACGGCAACAAAACTGCAATCCCAGGCACACTTAAATAAATACTGCTGAAGTCAGTAGGACTTACTTCTAAGTAATTTTACACACAGTATCTGACTGGGAAGTTGATGGACAATGGATAGTGATTCTACATTTTGTGTTCCTCTGTATTTATTTATTCATTTGTCTTTTTAATCCACACAATAACCAGTGTTCTCTGAAAGGATTGCGAACAGTTAAAAGGCAAAATGCCATTCAAACAGACGAAAACATAAAATACAATAGAAATGTATTTAAAAGAATACAATGCAATGCAACAGACAGCGCTGGAATTGATGAAAGAGCCATGAAAATCTCGAACTAGGGACACGGCTAGACGAGGGGGCTGGAGGGGTATGATCTCACAGTTTTATGATCGCAAGATTGTTCCCCTTGTCTACACGCGGTGCACAACCTTGCAGCCACCATTTTGGTTTTGGTTTTGTTAAAGGAAAAGGAGTGCATGAATGCCACATAAGGTGTTTTTTTAAAACAACAACAACAACAACTCCCTCTCCCCCCCCACCCCCGATGGGCACAGAGCTCCTCTCTGTGCCCCATGCCTGGTTCACGGCTCCTCGCTTTTACTCACGAGGAGCAGGGACAAAACAGCGATGGTGGGCCACATGTTCCACAGTCTCGGGATCATCCCGAGACTGCAGAAAAATCTTCCCTCCCTGCTCCCAGGATGCCCTGTGCATCATGTGGATGCACAGGGATGATCCCAGGGTGATCACCGGTATATCGCCCCATCTAGCCATGCCCCTAGGTCTCTAAAATGCTTGATGCTGAAAAGATAACAATGTAAGGCCCTCCCTCTTACAGCCACACAAAGAGCCTCCAAAGATGACCTCAGGGTCTCAGCAGGTACATGCAGGAGGAAAGATGCCTTCTGGTCCTAAGCCATTTAGGGCTTTAAAATAGTGCTATGCTGAATCCTGCCCCCTAGTTTTGGAAACTTTTTTCTCTCCCTGTGAAAGAGGCATTATATTTTCTGCCTCTTTCACAGGGAGGGGGAGAATTTGGGGGAATTTTCTCCTTGTGTGGCAGTGTTCCAAAGGTTGTCAGGTGTGTTTGTGTGCCTGGAGTGTATTATACATCTTTGGTATAATGTTTGTCTGTCTAAAAAGAAAACATTTAATATACAAGCAAAACTCGTATTCACACTTTATTGCAGACTAAAAAAACCCATCTCTTTATTGCTGCAATGCACTGGGCAGAAACTGAAAGGACTTGGAGGGAAATTCAAAGGGTGGAACCTTGATCTAACACTTTATTTTAAAAGGTTCTATATTTAACCCCATACCCACTACAGTGTGTCTGAGTGTGTGTTTTTAAAGTGAGATGCAGATTACTATAGTGTTCTCCTGCTGTTGTTTTAAATGAGATTCTGACCTGATTCACATGGCCAAGCCACCAGAACCCATGGGCTATAGTAAGGCTCTTGAGTCACTTGTTAACCACAGCAACGTGACACTCTGCCCGGGTTTTCACATCATGATAAGCTGCAGCGACTGCCTGCCACAGTTGGAATATTCACAATGGTGGCCATCACGTGCCACAATCCACCATGGCTTATTTAAGCCACGATGGGTAGCTGCGATCATGCAAACCAGCCCACTAAATCATATCTCTGAAGTTATGGTTTTTTGTATTTTGTGGCTCAGGAGAACCAGATTTAATTCCTCACATGGCCATGAAGGCCACTGGGTGACTTCTGGGGCAGTCACTAACTTTTAGCCTATCCTACCTCACAGGGTTGTTGTGAGGTTAAAATGGAAATGCATAACACCTTGGGGCTTCACAGGTTTAAAAGCCATGCAATCTTCCTCTTTGAGCAAATATGCAGTGAGAAAGGGAGGGTAAAGAGACGGGGTCCAATCACCACACGCCTTGTCCTATTCTCTACAAGAGGTGGTGTCACTTGGAAGCAAGTAGGCAGCGGCAGCAGTTGGGAAGAGGCATATGCTTTACATGCAGAAGGTCCCAGGTTCGATCCCTGGCTTCTCCAGGTAGGGCAAGGAAAAGAATCCTGCCTGAAATCCTGGAGAGCTGCTACCAGTCAGTGTCAACAATACTGAGCTAGATGGACCAATGGTCTGACTCAGTATAAAGTAGCTTCCCATGATCCTAGCAACACAGTGGGGAAGAGGGGGGGATGTTCTCATTCACTGAAAGAAATCCATTAAAGCTTCTTACCCAAGGGCCCTCCAAAAACCTGGAACTGGCACTGGCTTCCATGTCAGCATCCAATCCAATGCTGCTCGAAATTTGCATTACAAAAGGGCACAATGCTTTCTCAGTGTTTCAAGGTTCTTTTACATCATGCGTTCACATAGCACAAACCACAATCCAGAGTCAGTCAGTTCATTTGACTAGAAATGGGTGGCACTGGGTGCCTCAGGGTCGTTGCTGTACTAATTAGCCCATGCAATGTGAAAATATACGAGAACATTTTTTTTCTGTTGTTTTTTCTTTCTATTTTGGGTGATCATTTTTTTCTTGGAAGAAGACGTCTGTGAAAGCTGGGAGTTTATTTTCATATTCATGCACAACACATGATCTGATAAGAACAGAAGTGCAACTTCTTCCGCAACTGTGGTTCAGTGGGATCAATATCCTAAACCCAAAAATCATGCTTGAAGCTCCCAGAACAATTATTTATTTCAATCAAAGTCCTTAAAACCACCATTGGAATTTTGAGTTTGTTAAACCCCTAGTGATCATCTTCTGCTTTGTAATATCAAATCGAGGAGGAGGAGGAGGAGGAGGAGGAGGAGTAGGAGGAGGAGGAGGCGAGAAAGTGATGCTGAAGGGGAAACAAAATGTATAGTCTTTCCCCACACTCTTTACCATTAACTCTAATCCTTCTGGTTGACTCTTGGCTGTTAGCCAACTGACAGTTAAGCATGTGATGATCTTTTATCCAATGGAGTGTGCATTTTTTTTATTTGGAAAATATGATTAGGGAAGCTTTTTTGCTACTTATTTCCTCTGACTTAGTGCCGCCTTTGGCTGTTTCCTGAGCAAAAAGCTGTAGCTAGGCAGTCTCCCTGGCCCTGCCCCCAACCCCATCCTGCGCTGCGTGTCTCAACATTTTCCTCTCAACCATCATGTAGGTCTCGTAGCATTGTTGATTCCCATTCGACGGCTGCTGGGATGTAAATTACTCCAGCCCCCCAGTTCCCCCTCCCTCTCTGTTCGTGTACTTTCAAGGGGTTTAATCTATGAAGGGGACCTACTTCAAAGCCCTCTGAAGCAGCTCATTTCTTGAAGGAGAGAAGGCCAATAAAACCAAATTAGATTTGTATCTCATTGTCTCTGTAGGAATGAAGTATAATAATTATTTCAGGCAAATACATGTCGGAGACGGTAATTAAGATCCCTATCATGCCTTTATAGACAAGTAGATTCTAAAATAAGCATTAGTAATAGGATTAAACATTATTGTGGTACCCTCTCCTCCTTCTCAAAGTGCTCTGCAAATTTGAATATACAAAGTTGTTCAAAGGGAAGGGGGGAGGAAAGGAAGTAAATCTACTCGGAGGTATCAATGTTATTACTTGGCCCTTGGGCCCACTGATCATTTTATCCCTTAATTTGTATTGGGGGAAATTGTGGGAATGTCGAAGGCAGCAGCTGCTCAGTAGGGAGTCCGCCAAGTGTTATTCCTTCACACATAGTGAAATAGTTAGATAGCAACCTGTGAAGGCTAGCCATTGGTCTACCCAGATTATGTAGAGATACAATGGACATTCTGAGTTGAGGCAAACACAATGCAACTGCTAAATTCGAAGTGGGCCTCAGCAGTGCATGCATCTTGGAAAACATTTGCTGCAACAATTTGGACTAAGTTTGTTGACAGCTGACCTGCCGTGCACTGGCACTGTAGGCAAAAATGGGATTTAGAAATCAGTCTTTGCTCTTATCTCTGTACTCTTTCCTTTCTATAAGATCTGTAAACTCACAGCTTTTGTTGCCACTTCAGTTCAATTGGGAATGCTGCTGAAAATCCCCAAATCATAACCAAACCGAACATATTTTTGATAGCTGTGGCAATGCTTGCCAGAAAAGCATAAGAAATGTGGCAATTTTTTTTTACATAAATTGCTCAAAGATTTTAGGATATTAAGTGGCATAAAAGTTTTATAAATAAATACCTATCTGGGTTTATTTAGCCAGTGTACCTGTGCATTCTGCATTTATGAATTTATTTATTGTATTTTATAATTTTTTTTAAAATAGAATGGTGCATTTGTTTGCTAGTTGAATTGTTTTTATGCCTCTTACTTTGTAATGTTGTTATTGTTGTTATTATATTGTATATTGTATATGACTTTCTATAATGTCATGCACGATCCCTTGTGGATGAAGGGTGCTTTATAAGTTTTAGAAATAAATAAATACAAGAGCAACCTTCTCACCCACATTCCTCAGCAACTGGCATACATAGGCATACTGCCTCTAGACCTTAAGCTAATATATACTAGCTGTCAGGACTGGTAGTCATCAATAATCTTACCGTCCATAAATATGTAGTACCCATTTAAAGGTATTAAAATTGGTGGTGATCACTACAGCTTGTGATGAGTTCCATGAGATGGAGGAAATCACGCTTCCCTACCGTCACTTCTCTGCCCATTTTCATTACTTGTTAATTCCTCTTTCAAAAGAGGAAGTAAACAACACGCACGTGGCCCTTATAGTCGGCCATTCTAATCGCGCTGTTTCTCCTGCACACAGCAGGAGAGAGTGGCAACTTTCATGTTTAAAAAAATTATCAGACTTTCTCAGGGTTTTTTTATCGCGCAAGGAAGGCCAGAAGGGGCGGAAGGCACGCAGAAGGCAGACGTTGTGAGAGGGACCTGCAAAAATCGGTGAGTGCCCAGTAATGAGTGTGCAATAAAATGCCCATCCCATGGAGTTCTATGTCATGTGCTTCCTTTGATCTGTCCTGAACCTCCCACCATTCAGTTTCATGGCATGACCTCAGGTTCTAGTATTATCAGAGGGGTGGGGGGAAATCTTGCTATCCACTTTCTCCACATCATACATAATTTTGTACACCTTTACCATGTTTCCCTTCTTCGTAGGCAAAACAGTCTGAGACATTGTAACCTTTCCTCATAGGGGAATTGCTCCAGCCCCTTGATCATTTTGGTTGCCCCTTTCTGTAAATTTGACAGACACCAAACCCTGGATTCTTTTGCGATCAAGCTGTTGTCGTATTTCCAGCCAATTACTTTTATCATCCAGACTACAAGTAAACTGGCATTGCCTCAAATTACAGATAGTATCCTTATACATACATCAGGCTTTTCTAAGAGTGTCTGCATAATACAGGATCCTGTAAACTTTAGGTAATCACCTGGATTAAGGCACCATAAAAGATGGTTGCTATGAAACTGCCCCTGGTTACTATGAGCTCCCATTCCCAACCTGGAGGGCCTAGCAAGGCCTGCCCTCAAGGTGAGTCTTTCCATGGGGGTTGCCTTCTGGCTGTGAGCCTCTTAGAACACTTCATGACATTGTATTGCTCTCCCTCTTCATTTGACACCTGGCCCTTGGGTCTCTGATTCCTACCTGTTACTCTTCTCTTCATTAGGAGCCTTCATTCCCATGGGTTCAGAGGGCCCAGCCTGGCTGCCCTCCAAATGATTAGCAGTCAGCCAGGCTTTCCCCTCTCCTCCACTGTCATTCTCACTGACCTCCTGCTTCCCACAACCTTGGCATCTCAACAAGGCCTTTCACCTCTCCCTCCCCTTCTGACTCAAAATAAGTTCAAATGTCTTCTTTGGGGCATGTCTGTAAAGGTGCTGGGCCCAATCCCTACAACATTTTCCAATTCTACAATATTCTTTTGTACAATATCCACTACAATATTCCAAGTGTGGTCACACCATAGAATTATATAAAGGCAGTATGATATTGGTAGTTTTATTTTCAGTTACTTTTCTAATTATGCCCATCATGGAATTTGCCTTTTCATAGCAGGTTAATACTGGGTCATCATTTTCATCAAGCTATCCACCATAACCTGAAGATCTCTCTCTTGGTCAGTCAGTGCCAGCTAAGTTGGGATTTTTCACCCCACCATGCATCACCTTACACTCGCTTATATTAAACTTCATTTACCATTTAAATGTCCACTTTCCTACTTTGGAGAGTTCCTTTTGGATCTCTTCACAATACCTTTCTGTATACATTCTAGCTGAGCTTCTATTATTGTGGTTTTGAGTAACTTCCAAGCGTTTTGGAGAGATTTAACCCTATTGACTCCCCCTTTCAACCTTCTTTTATTAGTTTTAGAGAATTTTAAATTCATTTTAGGGAAATGAAATAAATAATAATAATAATAATAATAATAATAATAATAATAGAGTTACGGCTATTGGGCGGTATAAAAATGTAATAAATAAATAAATTATAATCTGAAGTTAATTGTAACTGTCGGACTTCTTTGGCAATTCTCCACTTAAATTTAAATTAATTTCAATAGCATTATGGTCACTGTTTCATGATGGTTCAACAACACAAGGTCCTGGTCAGCAACACAATAACAACAACAACAAATTTCTTACCAACCTCTCTCTCTAGATCAAGGCAGGGAACAATATTAAATACAAAAATACCATAAAATGTATGATTGATTAAAAAGGATACAATATTAAAATAACAATTGGCCATCTTAAAATTCATCTGGGTAGACCTCTGGAATAAATCGGTCTTTATGGCTTTCTCAAACTCAGAAAGACTATTAAGTTTATGACTCTCTCCTGGCAGGCCATTCCACAATCTGGGAGTGGCAGAAGAGAAGATCTTCTGGGTAACAGTTGAAGACCAGGGCTGCTTCCCTTCTGAATGGTTCCATGACCAACTCTTCTAGGGTACAGTCAATTAGGGCACTGAGACGTTTAACCTTTATATCATACCTGGAACATGCATTTACCCTGGAACCTTTATATCATACCTGGAACATGCATTGATACACAATGTAGATTTGTGATGGTGCCAGTATTGTCATTATGAATAGTCACAGTTAAAATGAATGCTAAAATAGGCTATTAATTGGCTACACTTTGGCCCCATTCAGACAACATGTTTAACCATGCTGCTTAACCACAAAATAGTTAACAGAATGCATTGACCTTAATGCATTCTATTAATCATTTCGTGGTTAAGCAGCGTGGTTTAACGTGTTGTCTGAACCAGGCCATAGAGTTGTTGTTCTGCTCTATTGATTTGCCTGATCCCATGTCCAGGACAAGAGTAAGTGCTGCCGCACAATGGGTCCATTTTATAATTTTTTTTAACATTGTAATAGTAACTTCTGGCTGAAACAATATTCTGCTTCTGTTTTAGAACCTCAAAATCAGGGCCCTGCTCTCTCTGCCCTAGGCCACCTGGCTTGCATGTGGTAGAGTGTGGCATGGAGAGATGGAAAGGCTGTAAATTCAGAACGATAACTGTTGTGTCATTAAGGAGTCTCTGTTACAACAGAGCCCTGAAGGATAACCAGGAAAATGGTTACAAAAATCCTTTGACTGAACCGTGATCTCCTTGCCATAGAGGATTGTGATCTCCTTCTCCCCTTTTCAATTAAATCCACAGGATTGCAAGCAAAATGTCCAGAGGCATCAGGACTTTAAAATCTCTCTCTTCCAAGGAACATAAGGCAAAATAATTGTTGATGACAGGCAAAGTTCTAAAACTGTACCGCCTGTCTCAGGCGTCAGAGCCAAAGTAGTTTTGTGAAAGGGAGATGGGGATTGGTGGAAAGGAGGGGAGGGAGCATAGATGACTGTGACTGGTTGCTAAACGTTAAAATTCATTCAGTGAGAAATCAGCTTGGCAAATTTATGAGGTAGCCCTTAGTAGCAGTTGGAAGAGCACAAACCTGGACCTCCTCAGCGTGGGCCAGTTAAGCATGTCACTCCCTTTTGAGGCTGTTTCTGCTTTCCAAGGCAATATTTCTTTTGGTCTCAGTTCTTAGATTCTCATGCTTGTTTCATAGCAGCAAAAGGAGGAGAAAGGGCTGGTTGCGCAAGACTTGGAGAAATGACTGCATCTGACTCTTTAGGTTTTTTTATGACTAATAATACAAATACTTACTAACTCAAATAAGGAGCATGTTAAGCCACTTAGGAACTCTGAGGCAGACTAAGACAGGATCTACACGACTGCTTTAAAGTTGTTTATAACAGTAGCGACAACTGTTGAGGCCCAGGACACACTCCTGGGTTTTCAAACTGTTTTCAAAGTGTTATACCTTCCTTGGTGTAGATCTGGCCTAAATAAGGCTTTCTTCATTGAGTCCATTGAACTCAGTGGGACTTACTGTAGAGTAAACCTGCACAGTATCAGACTGGAAGGGTTACTTCAAATGGAACACTTCACATAAGGGAAGTGTGGATTTCTTATGTATATATGTTGTGAAATTGTAGTTGGCTGTGGTTTTCCAGTGTGTGCATATTTATTTGTTTTATTTATTTATTATTACAGTTATCATATCCCACCGTTCTTCCTCTTGCAAAGAACACAAGGTGGCTTACATGGTCCTCTTCCTCTCTATTTTTACCCAGGAAGCTTCATGGCTCAGTGAGGAATTGAACCCCGATCTCCTGAGTCCCTATGCAACACTCTAACCACTACACCATGTTGGCTCTCTACATATATACACTGCATTTATTGTGTAGGTGCAATGAAACAGATTTATGTGCAATATGCCACATGTGTTGATCTACCAAAGAGTGCAGGAGTGATGATTTATTCATGCCTTATTTAAAACAGCTTTACCCTCTCTCTTTCTGCACTAATGGTAGCATGCAGCAGAATAAAAATGACATTCAAATAAAAAGTACAAGGAAACAATACAATCATTTAAAGAGAACCAGGAGCACAAAAGTATACTGATAATTTCATCACTTATAAATCCAATGTTATAGCAACACTGACTTCCAATTAACCACCAAAAACCATGCAAAGCAAGCAGGCTTTATATCATCATCAACAACATATATTCCCAATAGTGAACTCAGATGTTATTAGAGAGTTATGTAGCCAAAAATGGGACTACTGAGAGACAAGGTGGATGAATCAGTACCTGGAGGAACCCCAAGGTTTGCAGAAGTAGAAAAAAAATCTTTAGGGCAAGGTCTCTAGTTTTTGGAGCAGTCCAGTAAGGACTGAGCATGCTGAGTGTCTGTTTTGGGGGTGGGGAAGGATAAGTACATAAGAAGAGCCCTGATGCTGGATCAGACCAAGGGTCCATCTAATCCAGCACTCTGTTCACACATTGGCCAACCAGACATCAGTCAGGGATGAACAAGCAGGACATGGTGCAACAGCACCCTCCCACCCATGTTCCCCAGCAACTGGTGCACACAGTCTTACTGCCTCGAAAACTGGAGATAGCACACAACCATCAGGGTTAGTAGCCATTGATAGCCTTTGCCTCCAGGAATGTATCCAACCCCCTTTTAAAGCCATCCAAATTGGTGGCCATCACTACATCGTGTGGTAGTGAGTTCCATAATTTAACAATGCACTGTGTGAAGAAGTGCTTCCTTTTATTTGTCTTTGATCTCCCACCAATCAGTTTCATGGGATGACCGTGGTATTTTGAGAGAGGGAGAAAAATGTCTCCCCATCCACATTCTCCATAACATGCATAATTTTGTACACCTCTATCATGTCTCCCCTTAGCCTCCTTTTTTCCAAACTAATCAATCCCAGCTGTTATAACTTTCCCTGACAGAGATGATCCAGCCCCTTAATCATTTTAGTTGCCCTTTTCTGCACTTTTTCCAGCTCTATGATATCCCTTTTTAGGTGTAGTGACCAGAACGGTACATAGTATTGTAAGTATGGTCGCAACAGAGATTTGTATAAGGGCAGCATGATACTGGATGTTTATTCTCAATTCCTTTTCTTATAATGCCTAACATGGAGTTTGCCTTTTTTACAGCGGCTGCACACCGGGTGGACATTTTCATCGAGCTGTCCACCGCAACCGCAAGAGCTCTTTCTTGTTTGGTCACCGCCAGCTCAGATCCCGTTAGGTTATATTTGATGTTGGGTTTTTTTTGCCCCAACGTGCATCACCTTACAGTTGCTTACATTGAACCACATCTGCCATTTGGATGCCCACTCTCCCAGCTTGGAGAGATCCCTTTGAAGCTCTTCACTATCCCCTTGTGTTTTAACAACCTTAAATAATTTGGTGTTGTCGGCAAACTTGGCCACTTCAGTGCTCATTCGTAATTCCAGATCATTTATGAACAAGTTGAAAAGAATTGGTCCTAATACCAATCCCTGTGGGACCCCACTATTTACTTCCCTCCATCGGGAGAATTGACCATTTATTCCTACTCTCTGCTTTCTGTTTTTTAACTAGTTACTGATCCATAAGAGGACCTCTCCTCTTATTCCATGACTACTAAGTTTATTCAGGAGTCTTTGGTGGGGGACTTTATCAAAAACCTTTTGGAAGTCCAAGTAAACAATGTCCATTGATCACCCCTGTCTTCATGTTTGTTGACACTCTCAAAGAATTCTAGTAGATTAGTGAGACAGGACTTGCCATTGCAGGACCTGCACTTCTACTGTATATGCTTGCTAATTTTGTCTTTAATAATGCTTTCAACCAATTTACCTGGAACAGGCATCAAACTAACCAGCATATAATTTCCTGAATCCCCCCTGGATCCCTTTTTGAAAATTGGTGTTACATTGGCCATCTTCCAGTCCTCTGGTACAGAGGCTAAGCTTAGGGACATGTTGCCTATTTTTCTAAGGAGGTCCGCAATTTCATATTTGAGTTCTTTGAGAACTTTAGGATGGATGCCATCTGGGCCTTGTGATTTATTTGCTTTCGATTTGTCAATAACTTCATCTTTTGTCACCACTATTTGCCGCAGTTCCTAAGACTCGCTTCCTGAAAACATCAATTCAGGCACAGGCATCTGTCCTGTATCCTCTGCAGTGAACACTGATGCAAAGAATTCATTCAGCTTCTCTGCAATTTCCCTGTCCTCGTTTAGTACTCCCTTAACTCCATTGTCATCCAACAGTCCAACTGCTTCCCTAGCTGGTTTCCTGCTTCTGATATATTTAAAGAATTCTTTATTGTTGGACTTGATATTATTAGCGATGTGCTCTTCAAAATGCTTTTTTGCATCTCTTATTGTTTGCTTGCAACTCCTTTGTGCCAGCTTGTGCTCCCTTTTATTTTCCTCACTTGGGCAAGACTTCCATTTTTTGAAGGAAGCCCTCTTTTCTACAATAGCTTCTTTGACACTGCTTGCTAACCATGCTGGTGACCTCTTGGACTTGGTGCTACCTTTCTTAACCCATGGAATACATTTTAGTTGAGCTTCTATTATTGTGCTTTTGAGTAAGCTCCATGCATTTTCCAAGGATCTAACCCTCTTGATTCCCCCTTTCAACTTTCTTTTCACTAGTTCCCTCATTTTAGAGAAGTTTCCTCTTTTGAAGTCAAGTGTGAATGTGTTGGCTTTCCTGGGCAATTTCCCACTTAAGTATATATTGAATGTGATAGCACTGTGGTCACTGTTACCGATTGGTTCAACAATATTTACATCTCATATTAGATCCTGGGCAGCACCACTTAGGATTAAGTCCAAGGTTGCCTCCCCTCTGGTCAGTTCTATGACCAACTGTTCCAGGGCAAAGTCATTTAGGACATCAAGAAATTTAACCTCTTTGTCATGACTGGAATATGACTTTATCCAGTCAATGTGAGGATAATTGAAGCCACCCATTATTACAAGTACAACACTTCCTTGTTTGGAGGCCTCCCTGATTTCATTCTCCATCTCAAGGTCACTCTGAGCATTTTGGTCTGGGGGACGATAGCATGTTCCTAGCACTACATTAGTTTTGGGCCCCTGCATTGTCACCCACAGCACTTCTGTGGAAGAGTCTTCCCCATTTAGGTGCTCTAGTCTACTTGACACAATGCCCTCTTTGATGTAGAGAGCAACACCGCCCCCAGTACGCCCTTCCCTGTCAAGTTTTGACCCCTGCCAGGTCAAGACTTTTCTCTTCTCCCAGGCATTTTAACAGCATTTAACAACGTTAAGTTTGTTTTTAATGGACCCCAGAATTGTTGTTTTTAAATGGATACTGTTGTTTTTATACTGTTTCTATGTTTTTTAAATTTTTGTATACTTTTAATGTTTACTATTTTTAATTGTTATAAACCGCCCAGAGAGCTTCGGCTGTGGGGCGGTATATAAATGTAATTAAATAAATAAATAAATAAATAAATAAATAAGTTTGTATCAAGGAATGACCGTATCCCACTGGTTCTTTCCATTCCACCAGGTTTCTGTAATGCCCACTATGTCCAGGTTCTTCTTTGAAACCAAGCACTCCAATTCTCCCATTTTGGCTTGGAGGCTTCTAGCATTTGCAAAGAAGGCATATATGCTCAATGTTCATAGAAACATAGAAGTGACCTTTGAGGTCATCTTGTCCAACCCTCTGCTCAATGCAGAACCTGCAATGCAGGATGCATCTACAGAACCCCTGACAGAGGGCTTCCAGCCTCTTCTGTGAAGGACAAGCACAAAGAATCTATCTATCTATCTATCTATCTATCTATCTATCTATCTATCTATCTATCTGCTAAGGTGATGTGTGGAAATGTGTGGCATGGAGTTTCTGATATATGACACACTGGAGGTTCCAAACTATGAGAAGAACATTTGTGTTGCTAAGCAACAGGATATATAAACACAGCTGGGAACAGGGGGAGTGGCTAGAAGGGGGGAGCCCAGAGAGGAGACCAGGTGGCTCACCAGCATGCGTGGGAGCCTCTGATAAGTCCTGCAGGTCGGTGGCCAGGTGAGCAGGGGAGAGCAGCTGGGAGGGAATGGGGGACTGGCTGGGAGGGAGGAATCCAATAGACTCCTGGTAGGCCTTGTGCCTGGCTTTTCTGGGCAAAAAGTTGGAAAAGTATAATATTGAACCATAAAGTACTAGTATCCTGATGGTCTGTGTGAGTCAAACTAGTTATTCAGTATTTTATTTATCAGTTTTATCTTGCCTTTCAGAGAATCTACTTTCATGGAGTGGCTTATGTAGCAATAGGCTCTCAGATACTGCTCTTATGTCTCAGTCAGGCCGATTTGGATGCAAGCTTTCCTTCGGTTAGGATGGCCCCACATTGTATCCTGTAAGAAGACATGGCTGCTTGGGTGGAACCTGGAACAGGGAATGGAAAGCACCACACATTGCAACATTTTGTTGCAGGTCCTGCCTGTTTCTTATTGAAAACTGGGATGGAAGTACAACACACTTCTGAGTGTGTGGGGTATGTGACTGTTCTCACTTCCCATAAGGAGAACATAGCACAGGGACCTTTCAGAAGATAATCAGAGTGGTGATGAAACACTCACATAGGAAGAGATGCTGTCTGAGGTATGATGCACCCATGGCGTGAAGCGTTTGAAAGGTCAAATTAGCACCCTGAATTGCTATCAGAAGCAGACAATTAGGGTAGTACCTAATATTGTCCCAGTGCTAGCAGCATTGACAGAAGCAAACAATTAGGGTAGTACCTAATATTGTCCCAGTGCTAGCAGCATTGACAATGTGCTAGCATAAACCAATGCTTGCCCAACATAAAAAGAACAATAAGGGAAATTGGCAGCAAATCACCACTTTCCCCAGTTGTGCTAGTTAGATTGTGCAAGCATTGGTTTATGCTAGCACAACATCATCAGTGCTAGTTCTGGGACAATGTTGCATACAACCCAATATCAGTGCTCCTGCCTCAGTACTGGGTGAATATACTCCCAGCTTCCAACAGGAGACCGTAGCATTCTGCAATTGCTGAAACTTCTGGACTGTCTTCCAGGATAGTCTCACATAGAGTCAAATGCAAAAGTTCTTCCTTATACAAATGCATCAGTGATGGTTCGCATGATTCAGAAAAAGCAATGCAGTTGTCATATTAACAGCTCCTATAGGGCAGAGGAAGCATGATTAATTACCACTATCTGGGAATACTCAATTTGAAGTGGGGGGAGGTGTGATTACTGAAGGGCAGAGCTTCATCCCCTACATGATCTCAAGATACTGCAACAGTATTTTGTGATCTACAGTGTCAAACATCTAAGAAACTCAACAGGTTCCTCACATCCGTTTCCAGCACATCAACATTGTCACCAGGGCTACTCTCAGTCCCATAACTTGGGGAGATAGTTACAGCCTCCCATTATCATGAAGTCATGTTCTTATTTACTTGTCTGTAGGTGCTCTGATAATTATTTCTGAAGCAAATTCTTTATTTCATATTCCATTGTGAGTGGTTACATCTTACTTTGGCTTGTACAATGCAACTAGATTTGCAGTTATAAATTGGAGCAATAGCTGATTGTCCATTCAGCTCCAAGTCTTGCGATGGTCTAATTTGGCATAGCCAGATGAGGCTTCCAATTCTTTCCTTGGGAGACAGTGCTATTGTCCAATAAGCTTTGCTCATAGTCACTATTCAGTCTAAATGGCCTTTGTTCTAGGCCATCCTGTTACTATTCAATGGGGTTTTCTCATTAATTCTTCTCCCTTCTCAGGAAGCGATTAGAACTTCCCGGATTAGTGATGGTATGCCTCTGCCTGTGCAGCATTGAAGTCACTTTGCTTTCATTGACAAGAACGATATTGCAAGATTATTTATATTCAATACACACTACTCACATTGCACCTAGCTCTTGCTGTTGTAGACTGTGTTTTTGGTGTTGGTGTTGGGGTTAACCCTTCCACTAATGTATACAACGTTTCCCCTTTGCTAATTAACTCTCCATTTTCTAGGCTTCAGCTATTCTTTTAAAAATAATTTTTATGGCATTCTCAATGACGTTCAAGGTTAAAAGCTATTTCCTAGAAAATGATTTTGCAGTTTTGACTGTGTGTTTTCACTTGAAATCCCACCAATTGAATTTGGGTTTGTTTCAAGACCCATTGCTCCATCACTCCAGTCCCTGCCAATGCAGCTGTTACTATGAGTTGGTCTATACAAACAACAGAACACATGGTGGTACTATTCTTAAACTTTTATCACTTCAGGCTGTGATACAGGAGAAACTTGAATTCATGCTTGAATGAAAAATGAAAACAGAAAAAAAAAGTCCCTGGATGGAATCCAATGCTGTCCCTCTGTTCCTGGAGAGCTCAATGATCCAATAGATGCTTCCATGAACAGAAGGGGGTCAAGGTTATTTCTCTAATGTTCCCCTTTCTCCTGCAGCCTTCCATCCCACCTCCCATACTGTTCTAGAGTGTCTTCCAAACCTCTGGAGCAGATATGAGGGAGTGCTGGGGGATACAGAGAGAAGGGCAGATCAGTGAAAACTGCCTCACTCCCCTAACCATTCACAGAAGTCTCTGCTGGATTAGAGCTCCATCACACCTGCATGTTTGCCCTGGTTTACCCTCGAATTATCCAGTCTCGTTTCTATAGCACGTGAAAGCCTGATCAACTTACACCTTTGCACTTTTATGTTTCATTCATCTTTACACCTCTGCTCTCCTGTGCACCAGCCTATCGCTGTTCTTCTGTTGCGATGCACATCCTCCCTGTAGATCTCCTTTGTACCTCCCCCTACAGTTCATCGGTTGGTGGTAGTTGGACACCGTGCCCACCCTCCCTACGTGGTTATTCCCTGTTGCCTAGGCTATGCCTGTTCCCTCACCCTACCTGGAGGCTTTGGAGTGTGAACATACTAAAATCAAATGCAGGCTTACCTTTGAGTAAACACCATTGAACAGAGACTTACTTCTGAGTAAACAGAAGTAAGGCCTTAGAAGTAAGTATGGGGATGCAGAGCATTTCTTTCCAGTTTGCTTGTTTTAAGACTTAAAAAAGAAAGCTTCTGAGTGATCACACTATTAACAGTGAGTTGTATATGTGTTTATTCAGAAGTAAGTCTCTCTCTGTTCAATGGAGTTTACTCAATGGTAAGCCTGCATGTGATTCTAGTATAACTGGGATGTAAATCAGTTGAAATTGAGGGGATTTACTTTTGAGTAAGGGAACCAGCAGATCTGCAGTTTATGAACTTGAAGATGCACAGCTTCACATAATCAAAGCCATGGAAGATCGATCCTTCAAACTTGTACACTACCAGGAAAAGGGTTTAAGGGGGGAGAAATTTTTAAAAATCATTTAAAAAAATCAAGGGATGGCCCAATCTGATTCAAATTTGGCATGCTGAAAGCACTCCTTAAGAACTATCACTGTGCCAATTTTAATCTCTTTATCTTTAAAACATACACAGATGTAAGCATTTGTTTAATTTCCATTTTAAAAATCCCTTAAAATCAAGCGATAACCCAATCTGATTCAAACTTGGTGTGGCTAAAGCCCTCATTAAGCGCTATCACTGTGCCAATTTTGACCTCTTTATCTTTAAAAATGAGGGAGCTGAGGGCATGGAGGGTGTATTTACCACATTTCTATTAACATGAAAATGTACCCCTGGTCATGCCTACTCAGGAGTAAAAACATAGAGTTCAATGGGACCTCTTGTTGCTCCAGAGAGACTCTTGCTGGAAGCTTTTGGGCTGCCAGAGGTAGAGAAAGAGACATAGGAAGAGGGAGGGAGAGAGAGACGAGGAGAGAGGGAAAGCTATGCAGCCAGCCCAGTCCTGCTTAATACTACCATCCCTTGAAAACACACCCACAGAACATCAGATTGAAAAATGGTTAAAAATACACATTGAAGTTTGAGCAGTGTGCTTTTGCACAACCAGAAGAACCGGACTTTCCGTGTGCCAAAAAACATTACTAAGAGTGGGTGGGGGGGAAAGAACCACAATCACAGAAGGACATGGATGACGTCACCTGAGTCCTTTGCATACAACACACGACGACAGCGGGCTATAACGCTGATGTGATGGAGCCCTTAGAGAGCGGAAGGACAGTATGAGATACTATCCCCTAAACATAAATAGCATGTCTGGGAGAAGACATGGCTAGAAGACTAGCTTTCTGAATTTAGGGAATTCTTTTTATTTGGGTGAGGATAATTAGGAGATTTATCACTTTCAGTCTCTGAAGTGGAACAGTCCAGGATCAATTGTATTGATGACCAAACTTCCATACAGACCAAGCCTGACGACCAAACTTCCATACAGTTTCTCTTAGAACTCCCTATTGCTTTCTAAATTTAACAAAGTACGATAGAATTCTCACAATAAACATTTATTCTGAATACCCTCCTGTAAGAAACAACTTCTACAACATCTCATTTCTGGTCTGCCTATCTGTCTTCTCTCCAGCCCTATCTATTGACCTGTGAGGCAGCCTAGTGAGGATGAGCAGGCTACCTCCACCTCCCCTCTGTTGCCACACCTGTCACCCTCCATGTGTTGTAGGTGAACCTCTGCAGCAGGAATCTTCTCCTATACATGTAGGCTCCTGCATGATTTAGAACCCTGCCTTTCTAGGGCCTAAATTGTGTAGAGAACCCCTACATATCAAAAGGTTCCTTGCTTTAGGGGTTCACCCTCAATATGTGGAGGGCAATGAGCAAGGCGGGGGGGGACAGAACTAGAGTGTTCAGAACTTGGGGTTGTCTTGATGATGTTGCATTGGTGCCATGAGCCCCCAAATGCCCATGGTTCCACTCCTGTGGGGTTGTACCATGTTATCCCCACATGCAGGAACGAGCATGGGGTTTATATGGATCAACAACAGGGTGGAGGCACTGCTGCCACCACCGCTGCTGCCTTTCCCTCCCTGGCTTTGTCAAGAATTTTCCAAAAGGGAGACTCTTATCCCCACTCCAGAGGCAGCGCAGGGGCGTTCTGACATCCACTCAGCTTGCCAGCATGCTGGCCCACCCCCAATCAGGGGTTGTCATTCACCTGGCCACACCTCCACCACGACCCCGGAGCACAACGACAGGCAGCGATGCACCATCTTCACTGCACTCTAAACAAAAAAGTTGGGGTAAGTCCCCAACTTTTTTGCTTCGGGGGGAAGCCCAAGGGTGTGTGTGTGCAGTGAGTTCTGCATCATATACTCAATGTTGTTGTTATATTTTGCAGAATTTAATTCAATATTAACTTTTCTAGCAGGTCATAAAATTGTGTCCCATGAGCAAACAATTTCAAACAATTTCAAACAATTGTGAGTTTCTTCCACTGGTTTTTCTTGTGTCTGTGAGTCAGGACACAAGCAACCCATTTCTAGGAGTCTGTATACAGTTCTTTTATTCCAGATGAGGGCAAGTTACAACAGGAGACCTGTTGGATCAGCCAACTGCCCCTCTAGTCTCATATCCTATTTGCCACAGTGACCAGCCCTCTTTTGCTGCCCCTGCACCCATACCTGATAGTCAGTGGTATGCTGCCTCTGAAAATGGAGGTTCAGCTTACTGAACATGGACACAGACATCCAATCACATGGGGGCTGGGGTAGGAGTGTGTGGAGGAGCCTTGGGCAACATTTCGAGACAGTGGTGCTTTCAAGTAGTGCTGGGCCTTGGGAGTTCCCCTGTGAGGAAACAGAATTCACCTTAGGTATTGCTCTGAGACCAGACTCTTGAACTTAGCTCTGGCTCCTGTTCTCTACCCTTTGTTGAGCTGGAATGTTTGTCCCCACATCCTGGCTTACCAACTTCCCCTCCCAGTGCTTCTTGCCATCTAGAGAATTTCCTCATCACAAATCATTAAAAGCCACGAAAGAATGACTACTATACAGTCCTTGCCCCCAACACTCCTGAAGGGCTTGATGCCACATCTGCTAAAATAAATGGGAATGAAAGCCCCAAAGCGGGCTCAACAGTGGTGCAAGGTGAGACACCCACCCACCCACCATAAACAGCAGGCAATGTTGTATGGCTCGTAGCTTTAGGTAAGAAAATTCAAAGAGCTGTTTCATCACACTTGGGCATAAGGGAACACTGATAGTGAATATGGGGAAAGACTAAATATTTGATCGTATCTGAAATTAAGCTGGAATATCTTCATGTCTCCCAGTTTTCCTCTCTTCTTGCACACAAGTTTTAAGAATGCATAATCCTTGCTCATGAAAGTATAGTGTGAACAGGTACCACCCCAACAGATTTCTCCTGTCTACCTCAATCTTGATCTGAAAGGACCACCTGTAGGGTAAAATGTTAGCTTGGTATCCACGGTCCATTCATTTCTTGGCCACTCTGATGAGTCCGCCAATTAGTGCCAACTGTGGTGGTAGATTCTGTGATTTGGACACATGTTCATTGGAAAGGAGACTGAGATACCCGATTCATTTCACATAGCTCACAATGGGTTCTTTGCTTTACGCTATACAAGTGAGGATTGTCGAAAGCTTTCTTCACTGTTAGCCTCTGTACGCTTACTGAGTGTAAATAAAAGGGAAATTGGTGTTATTGCAAAGACAAATTAGCACCAGAACTGAGCTGTATTTTAAAAAATGTGCTGCTAATTGTGTCCAATTTATGCAGCAAGTCTCGCTCAAATGCAAAAGCACAAAACCAAGGGAAGGTGCCAAAGCAAGCTTGCACTTTTTTCTTCTTAGCAAATTATCTATCTAGTTTCACACTACAGTAAATGCCAAAGGGTTGCAATAAGAGCTTTATCTGGGGTAATCAAATTAGCACTGCATGTTAGTAAATGGAGTTTAATTTACAATGGTTGCGCTGTGGCATAGGCTACATGGGCTGTCCCAGAGAAGTGCTTAAAGATTTTGCTTTTTCATTTTTTTTATGAGATTTGCTCTGATTCTTTCTCGAGATTTAAATATACATACGGCTGCTGAAATAGAAGAAATGAGGCAAGATTGTAATTGTATTTCATTTTCACAGAAGCACGGATTAAGCTTTGCAGATGTGTCTAAATCTTTTAAGCCAAGCCTGAATCCGACAGCCAGGAAGTTATAAAAATCTAAGGAGTGGGTTTATTGTCATTTTACCCAGTCGGCTCTTTCCTGCCCTTCATTTTTTACATTTCAGCCATTATTGCATCCATGAAATCACAGCTCCTTTAAAACCAATGTGAGTTCTGCACGTATGTTTAGGAGGATTACACTCATTGAATAGCTTGCCTGATTTAGGGAAAGAGGGGGTCAGTGCAGACAATCAAACTACCTCAGAATGAGATCCCGCTCCTCCAAATGGATTAGTCATCCGTATCTTCCTGCCAAGTACTAATGAGAGAATTCAGTTTAAGAATTAAGTGTGTAAAGGTAATATGTGTAGTAAATAGTTTGTCTGTAACCACCCTGAAAAAATTGGTATACATGACTAACTGAACTTAGGAACATAGGAAGCTGCCTTAAACTGGGGGTCTTGCTAGACCAAGGGTTAGCATGGTGCGAGGCCCGTGCTCGTCCCTGCATGTCCAGATGATGCACAGGGGATCCTGGCCTCAGCCAGGCCTCGAGCCGCCCTGGCACCATGCTAACGGGAACCGTTTGTAGCGTGGTTCTTCCCATGGTCCCAGCCTCAGGTTGGGCTGAGGCTGGGACTGCAGACGTGTAGCCAGGTCTGCCGCTTTTCCTGGCTACCGGATTTACTCCCGAGTAGCCGGGAAAAGCGGCGGATGGGCCGCAGCACTCCACAGGAGCACTGCGGCCATCAGGACTACAGTGGGGACATGGGGGGGGGAACGGAGGCCAGGGAGATCAGGGGGAATCGCAGCCCAGGGGACATTGGGGGGAATTGTGGGCAGGGGGACATCGGGTGGGGGATCAGAGATCGTGGGCGTGGGGGCGGGTGTGGGAAGAAGAACGGGGCCAGGGGGCGGGTGTGGGATTGGAGATTGTGCATGGGGGGCGGGGGAAGGAGAATTTAAAACAAACAAAAAACCTACTTACTTTTCCTATGTCCTACCGCTTTAAAATGTTGTAAACCGCCCAGAGAGCTTCGGCTGTGGTGCGGTATATAAATGTAATTAAATAAATAAATAAAATAATAAAAATTAAAAAAATGGCAGCCACAATGGCTCTCCTCCAGAGCTCGTCACGGCTCGCGTCTGAATAAGGGCGAGATCTTGCATGAGTCAATCAGTATTGTCAACACTGATTGGCAGCAGCTCTCCAGGGTTTCAGGCAGGAGATTTTCCTGCCCTACTGGGATTGAACCTAGAATCTTCTGCATGCAAAAGAGGTGTTCTACCACTGAGCTAGGGCCTTCCCCTACTGACTTGCAGATCAGCACTGTAGAACATTAATATTTGCCCTTCCCAATTCCCCACTTTGGGACTGAGGGTGTCAGATAGCCCAGACTCCCCCAGTAGGCTGGCTGGTATTTATTTTTTAACATGCATTTAAAAGTTGTCTTCTCTATTTTTAGTTTATCTCTTTTAAAATGCTGGATTTTTGTGGCTTCTTTTATACATTTTTAATGTGTTTTAGTATTGCTTTTCTAATTGATTTTACTGGTTTTGCTTTTATTGTGTATGCCAACCCAAGAGCTTTGCTGTAGGGCAACTCATAAATTGAAAGCATAAATAAAAATAAACATCGCCCCTAGCTAGACGTAACACGCGACGGGGTAAGGGAAAGCCCCGTCACGTCGGCCATTTTTTAAATCTTAAACGAGCTATGTGTGCAGGAGCGCACCAATGAAACGGTAAGTCTTTTTTAAAAAATAAATAAATAAAGGGTTCCCTGCTCCTCCTGCCCCCGATTCCCCCCAATGTCTGATGCCCCCCCCGCCCACACGCTCACCCGTCCGCCCCCCACTCGCCATGTCCGCCCCGCTTGCTCGCCCACTCATCCCCCGCTCACTCGCCCGTCTGCCCCTGCTCGCCATGTCCAATGCCTCCTCCGACCCCCATCCCCGATTTCCTTGCCCTGGCCCCGTTCTTCTTCCCCCCATCCCTGATCTCCTTGCCCTGGCTCCGCTCTCCCCCCCATCTCTCCCGCCGGGTCCGCTCTCTCCCCCCGGCCCCATCTCCCCCCCCCATGATTTTACACACACACCTGGCACAGTGCTCCTATGGAGCACTGTGCCCAGTGCGCAGCTTCTCCCGGCTACTTGCAAGTAAGCAAGCAGCCGGGAAAAGCCACGGAACCAGCTAGACCTTCCACAGCCCCATAAAAACCGGGCCACAAGTGGATCCGGTTATCCCGGGTCAAGGGAGGGTTTAGCCCGGCCTGACCCCAGCATCCCCTGTGTGTCATCTGCACACACAGCAGGAAGCCCGGGCCTCGCACCGGGCTAAACCCTCATCTAGCAACAGTCTGATCTAGCATGGCTCTTTTTACGTTCTTAAGCTAACTTTGCATGCAACAGTTGATCATAAAGGATAGACAGATTTACATGTGAGGAGACAACTAGCAATTGAATTGGAGTCAGAAGTGATCTGTATATCGTCTGTATCCATAGATCCAAGCTGATCATAGAATTATAGAATTATAGAATAGTAGAGTTGGAAGGGGCCTATAAGGCCATTGAGTCCATCCCCCTGCTCAATGCAGGAATCCAACCTAAAGCATACCTGACAGATGGTTGTCCAGCTGCCTTTTGAATGCCTCTAGTGTGGGAGAGACCACAACCTCCCTAGGTAACTGGTTCCATTGTCATACTGCTCTAACAATCAGGAAGTTTTTCCTGATGCCCAGCTGGAATCTAACTTCCTGTAACTTCAGCCCGTAATTCTGTGTCCTGCACTCTGTGATGATCGAGAAGAGATCCTGGCCCTCCTCTATGTGACAACCTTTTAAGTATTTGATGGGGCAGTCTGCCAATCTGCATCATACTGGGCCTTCAAGTAGGCCTTAAAGATGTACCAATTTTCTCTGGGCCTATATAAATTGGGACCTTATTGGGTATTGTTATGTATATGGTGCTACCTGGTTTTAATTGTTAATGTTTACTTTTTCATTTTGTTATATATTGTTATGCATGTGGTGCTGCCTGGTTTTATTGTTAATTTTGACAATTCTTTTTTCATTCTTATTTCCCCCATTGTTTTATAATGGTTTGTGGTTTAAAATTGTGTTGTACACCACCTTTGGAGGATTTACCCTTAAAAACTTTAAAACAAATAAATGATAAAGCCCATCAGAGAAAGTTATTTTCTTTCTATGCATTCAAAGTGCCTGGGAATAAAGAGATTTTAATGATTTCTTGATGCAGCTAAAGGCTTATTAATTGTCCTTGATTGTGGCCAAAAATCACGTAGCAGATTCCAGTACGCTCCAAATTGACAAGACAGCTCCTCCAGAAAAGGACACAAAATAAGAAAAGAATTTTGTTGAATTTTATTATAAGAATAATAGTGGAGATAGCTTTGGATAATGGATTTCTCAAATCCATTGGATGGTGTTTTCAAAACCCAGGGTTGTGCAGAAGACAAAAATCAGATTGGTTCCAAAGGAACTCTTATTATGGAAGAGCTATTTGTGAAAAACATGTGTGCTGCACAGTTATAGTCACCCACATGCTTGACGGAATAGAATAGATACTATTTGTCTATTGAACTGGATCAGAATAAAAGATATGGGGTGAGGTTTTTTGTCCCGTCCCCCCCGCACATCCTCTTCAGTCCTCTGAACATCCTCTGATTTAAGCCCCCTCCCTGCAGTTTTCCAGCATGATCCAAAAAGATTGCCCATTCTTTTGAACAATGCTTTGATGCTAAATATATATAAATGTTTGATAGCTCTCCAAGTAAAGAAGGTAAAAATAGTAATTTCCAGCTTTGTTTTAACCTCTCTAGCTGTGCTGATAGGACAACTGAGCAGCACCAATACAAGGGAGATGATTTCTTCCAGACCAAACTGCCTTTCCTTTTCATGAAACTTCAGCGATTAGGAATGCTAGGATTGCAGGGAGGATAACTCACTGTTCTTTCTGACGAAGCAGAGGCTAGAGCTCTCTCAATGCCTATACAATTGTTTTGCAAGTGAGTCCAGGGCAGGATCTACACTACTGTTTTAAAATGGTTTATAACAGTAGGCACAACTGTTTGGACCCAGGACACACTCCATATACAGTTTTCACAATGTTTTCAAATGGTTATATCCAGCTTGGTGTAGATCTGAACCAGGGCTCAGAGGTACCCCTGGGTCCAATTTCTGTTTATTAATGAGCATTTGCAAATCGGGTA
The DNA here is from genome assembly GCF_023053635.1 of Elgaria multicarinata webbii. NCBI lineage: Eukaryota > Metazoa > Chordata > Lepidosauria > Squamata > Anguidae > Elgaria > Elgaria multicarinata. The sequence goes on from NC_086172.1 coordinate 110,422,096, forward strand.
TAACTTTCTTTTGTTTAGAGGAGCCTTCTCCAACCTGGGGTCCTCAAGATGTGTTGGGGGTACAATGCCCATGCTATTTGGGGATGATGGGAGTTGTAGTCCAAACACAAGGATGGGGAAGGCTGGCTTAGAGAAAGACATGCCTTCAATTATTATTAAAGATTTTTGGTGTGACTAAAGGGCAGCTGCTTGCACTGTGTATAGCCTAAGGACACACTCACAGGACTACTTGACAACCACTCTTTCAGGATCCCCAGATGTTGCATGACATTTTCATCTGGATATTATGCTGACTAAGGTTACAAAATCCATATGGCATAGTCACATCCTAAGGGGAACTATGTTGGGGAGAAAAATTCCTAGCATCTGCACAGTATCATCATCTTCTTCATCATCATCACCATTATCATCATCTATTTGTACCCCACTTTTCCTTCCAAAAGGAAGCTCAATGCAGCTAACAATGGCATACAGAAACACATAAAATGGTATCAGATAAAATATCAAAGGGCAACAATATGAAAAATCATCTAACAATAAAAAAATACTCCAATCAACCTATAATCAACCTATATAAATAATAATAATAATAATAATAATAATAATAATAATACTGTCAAATCAAGGCTTAATATTATCCACCATATTTTTGTTTGACAGTAGGGATGGGTAATCATGCAATGTTGAGCTCATTGTGGTTCTCCAAATTCTTCCTCAAACCTCAGTTTCCCTCATTTAAGTTTCTGGGAATATGCATATTTTTTCAATCAGGAAAAAACTGAATTTTTAAAAGCACACACCCAAAATGTGCACTTTCCCCAGCCCCCATCGGCTAAAGGGCACTTTCCCCAACCTCCATAGGCCAAATTGCAGCTGTGCAATTCTCCCTACAGATTTAGGGAGAATTGCACAGCTGCACAAGTGTTCACCTTCAAACATGAATGCAAATTTCGGAAACAGAGGACATTTTTCTGAGACTTGTACTAGGGCGACCATATGAAAAGGAGGACAGGGCACCTGTATCTTTAACAGTTGTATTGAAAAGGGAATTTCAGCAGGTGTCATTTGTATATATGGAGAACCTGGTGAAATTTCCTCTTCATCACCACAGTTAAAGCTGCATGTGCCCTGCCTTCTTTTAGCCATTCCGCAAACAGAAGGCCTTCTTCCATTCACAGAATGGCTGGTGAATCAGCAAGGGCTGCTGCTTGCAGATGGCGGCTGGAAAGGTAATAGGGTATTGGCAAATATTGCCTCTTCCCCCACCCTTTATGCCCATGAGGTTCTGTGAGCAGAACTCTGCCTAGAGCAGGGATGTAGGCTGACCATATGAAAAGGAGGACAGTTGCATAGAAAAGGGGATTTCAGCAGGTGTCATTTGTATGCATGCAGCACCTGGGCCAGATCTACACCAAGCAAGATATATAACACTTTGAAAACGTCTTGAAAACCATATGGAATGTGCCTTAGGCCCAAACAGTTGTCAAAACCATTAGAAACCATTATAAAGCAATGGTGAAATTCCCTCTTCATCACAACAGTGATGGTATAGTGGCTAAGGTGTTGGACTGGGAGTCGGGAGGTCTGGATTCTAGCCATGGAAACCCCTGGTTGACTTTGGGCCAGTAACATGCTCTCAGCCCAACCTACCTCACAGCATTGTTGTTGTGAGGATAACATGGAGAGAAGGAGGATTCTGTACACCACCTGGGGTTGCCTGCCTATAAAAGGGAATCTAAGAGGCCACCTCTCTCACCATGAACCTGTCCAAGCACTAAGATATGCAAGAGAAGCTCTTCTGAGGGCACCATTACCCACAGAGGGTTATCTTTTAGAAGATAAGGAGGTACATAATGTCAATCATGGTCATCATCTTCATCATAATCATCTGACTTGCATTCTTAAGCCCTCTTGAGATTTCACCCAAAGTTATTTGGACTCATATCTAGCTACTTACATAAAATCTTTTCTTTTTGTTTAGGAAATTTAGAAGCATTAAGAAAAAATAGACTGCTACCAAACTAGATTTCAAAGCCCCATCAAACTTTCTCTCATAAAGGATGGATTGGAGAAACCATACCAGTTGATGCCTGCCTCGGAGGCTTATTCCAAATAACCTTAGCAAATATGCACCACCAGATAATAATAAACATCAGACCTCATGAGGACAAACTACAGAAACATATTTTTATTCTCATGAGAATTGCAAACCTGTGTGAGAGCTACATCAGGGCCTTTTGAGATGATTTAAAACCCATTTGTTTTTCCTTAATGTGTTCATTATGGTAGCACTGACCTGATGCCTATAGCACTTGATCCAATCTTCACATAATGTATGGGGGTAGGTAGCCGTGGTCCATATATGTGTGTGTGTGTGTGTGTCTATACACACAAACACACACACTCACACACACACATTTTAACATGATATGTATGTACACCAGCACGGAAAAGAGGACTCATTAAAGGGAGGGAAAAGAATGAGGGACAAACTATGCAAGCTTCATCCAGCTGTTCATTCCCTCCAAGGGCCCCCTGCCTGCAAGTTACTTGTGCACACAGTTATTTAGTCCATCTGTATCAGAGGAGGAAAATGTCCATGACTTGCATTATGTCAATTCATTAAATGTCTGCAACTTCCTTAGGAGCAGAAGGAGGTGGTGGTAGTTTTTTATTTCTGGAAAGACTTGCTAGCAATTCTATAGCTGGAATGCAAAAAAATAAATAAAAAAAATAGCCTTGCACTTTGTAACATTACACTTATTCACTAAGAGTGCAAACCTATTCATGCCTACTCAGAAGTAACTCCTATTGAGTTCAATATGACTTACTCCCAGGTGAGCGTGTAGGGGACTGAAGCCTAGATGAGTCTATTATTAATAGTTTATTCCATAAAAATAAAAACAAAGCATACATCTTTTATTTATTTATTTATTACATTTCTATACCGCCCAATAGCTGGAGCTCTCTGGGCGGTTCACAAATATTAGAGAGCAATCCTCATATCATACTCCTTGTAAAATTGCACAGTTAAGAATACAGTAAAAGAATGACTTTACTGTTAGATAATTCAGAATACTTCTCCCCCTCCCCCTGTAACTGCAGCAATAGTCAGATTATGATGATAATTCTAAGAGGATATAAACTGCTTCCAATTTAAATAGAAATTCCTATTGGTTTCTTGTACTTATTGGGTATTCCTGATGGTTAACAAAATGTAGAACTGTCACTATATATGTTACTCTAAAACTCTTTTAACCAGTGCCCCATAATCCATAGTCTTCTACCACTTTGTCAGTCTACTAGCTATCGCTATTCTTTCTGTAATCAGTACATTTATTAGATGTTCTTGATTATTTTTCACTACTAAGAATCTGGGCTCTGTTCCTCACTACTGCTGCAATGAAGCCAGTATTATTCCAACAGTGGCCAGATCAACTCAGCCAGCCAGAGAGCCTACTTCCCAAATGGTGCCAGCTTGCCAGAAGGCCTTAGCATGTGGTGTTTATTAGTTCTTTGCGTTGTTTTTAGCAAGGATATTGGCTGGGGCTGGTGTAGTGGGTGTCAATATGTGCCTGTGAGATGCTGTGGGTAAGCAGGGGAGCATTAGGATCGTTATTGGCAGGAGGAGTATGGCATTGGAGGGTTAACTTGCCCATTGAGGAGAAGGAAGATCAGACATCTTATGCTTGTTTCCTCATCTGGTTTACCCCACCCCCAACCAGATGGTCTCTACCATTTGCCCTTGGGTCTTGTGGTACTGTTGCTAAATGCTAGTTCGGTCCAGAGATCTCACTCATCCATGATTTAATTGTGGATGAAGGGACCAACCTGGCATGTATAGCTGAGACCTGGGTGGGTGAAGAGGAGAGAGTGAGCCTCATCTAGTTGTATCCATCTGAGTATCTGGTACTGCATCAGGACAGACTCAAGGTTCAGGGAGGGTTGGAGTTGCTGTGGTCTTTAGGGATTTATCTCTATCTCCAGGGCCTTAGCTAGACCTACCTCATGGTCCGTGATGGAGGAGGAAAGATCTTGTGTTGTGATTAATGTGAGATCCCTCCTCTGTTTACACGTCAGGCATGATGACCCCAGGTGGAGAGGTGATGCGCCCGCCATTTTTTAAAAAAATTTTTAAGACAGGAGCGCATGAAGTTTTTTTTTAATTTTAAGTACTTTTAGCGCTCCCCCACCCCACCCCACCCCACCCCGATGGGCACAGTGCTTCTGAGGAGCACTGAGGAATCGCGTGGAGCAGGGTCAAACCATGGCAAAGGGCCACACGTTCCACAGTCTCAGGCTCAGCCCGAGACCGCAGAAAAAGTGAGCCCAAAGGAGAGGGCTAGATCCTGGGGCAAGGGATGGATGATCCCTCTCTGATCCTGGGACACCCTGTGCGTCATGTGGATGCACAGGGACGATCCCAGGGTTCACCTGGGCACAAGTTGCAAGCAAAATATGATCCTGAACTTAATTCAGTCATGATGCAGCTATAAGGTACAAATGACAAGAGCATTAAATCAATGGTACCTTATAACTAGTGTAACTTGCCTTCATCATCATCATCATCATCATCATTATAAAA